>NW_004524580.1:6023164-6024806 GCF_000260255.1 Octodon degus
ATTTTATAGTGGCTTTCTGATTTTTGGTAGTCCATCCAAGAAGGGAGTTTGAAAGTTGTCGTATACTGTTAAAGATTGTGTGCCCATGTCCTGCCTGAAATACCATGATTGTTTATGAAAAGTATCTTTAATAAAGCTGGATACAGTTTGGCTTGAAAAAAAAATTTTTTTTTTCTTATGCTTTTATTTCAAGAGAACTTAACTTTCTTAATTCAACTAACTTAGTTGTAAGTTTCTTGATAATGTAGATTACAGTCAATACTGATACAATTTCTATAATATAGGATTTATTTTTAAAATTATGATATTTATTATTTACTAATCTTTTCTGCCTTGTTGTGTAGCAAGGCTTTCCAGGTAAAGGCTTAATAAAAAAGGTTGCTGGTGGCATTTATTGCTTATCCTTATAGGAGCAGATTAAGGGAATTTCTTTCTATGTAAATTTCCTGCTTATTATTTTTTTCAAATCATAAATGTAAGCATTGATCAATGACTCCTTTGAATATAATTTCACAAAAAACCTGCTATTATTCTCCCTGATCATTTAAAAAAAATACATGCAGTCCATTGGTTGTCTCTATTTTCAAAGAACTTGACTGCATTTCAGATTCCAGTAGTGATGAAGTATCTAGTAGAAGCTGTCAGATCAACCTGACTATTATGAAAACCTCCATCCTACTTAGGCTCTGCTGTCACAATTGTACAGTGAGAGTACAATTTTTAATTTATATTTTAAACATCAGATCACATGGCCTTTCAGCTCAAAACTCTTCAATTTCAATCGACTTTGTTTAGATTAAAACTTAGCAAGTTGGCCACAACCATCAAAGTCCTTCAGCATGTCCTTCTCCGCCATTACATCATATATGACCTCTCTACTTTATTCTTTTAGATTCTTCCTTAACTCAGGACTCTTTTAAACTCCAGCACTAGTGGTTCTCAACTATAGTACCACATTTTCCTCTGTTTGGTAAGAGTTGGGTGTGTGTTGTGTGATATCCTTTGGACTATTATGTATTTTTTGAGACCCATGTTGAAATATGTCTTTTTTTTTCCCCAAAAAACTTCCATAAGAGCACTGTTTCTGTAGATTTGTTAAACTAAATTTACAATGAAAGTACACAGATCTAAAAGGAGACCTAAAAAGAATCACCTAAAGAGCATTTACCCCTTTATTATCTGCTTAGAGTCAAGGTGACTTTTGATGAAGCCTCAGAGTGGAATGTCGACGGTTATTCGTGTGTTACCATTTTCTACAAATGTTCACACCAGAGTTCAGCTTTCTCTTCCACTACATGCTCAGGATTAGACAGTGATCATGTTTGAATTTGGTCCTGATTCCCCAACACAGTCCTGAAACTAATGCTCAACTTTGCCAGGTGATAAGTATTCTCAAGGCAATTGTTGTATCATGAATATGCGCACCTTCCTAAATTTCTACTTTCCTTTGGATCTAATATCTTGTCATCTATTCAATACTTTTTAAAAAGTTTCTAAACAATGTTACAAACATTTTAGTTGGATTAGCAATAGTCCAAATAATCATATTAACAGCAATAGGCTTGAAATATTTCAACAGAAAAATTTATGAAATTGTGATTTTTTTATTTTAAAGAGAATAAAAAATAATAAAAATGATACA
>NW_004524580.1:6028596-6029821 GCF_000260255.1 Octodon degus
TTTATATCTAAATAAACATTTATTCATTATCAATTTTATTTGTTTTCTCTGACCCAAGAATCATTTTTTTCTATTTTGCTTATTTTTCTGCAGCTGAACTAGGAATGTATAGGAACCCCAACCCAATGAAATGACATTCTTAGAAACTGGATTCTCTGATTTTTCTTGTCAGCCTATTTCAAGGAAATCTGTGTGTTCAATGTGCTTGCTCACAGTTGGCCCATACCAAGTGGTTGTTTAATCCAAATATCTGGGCAGCAAACTGAGCTGATCCTTCCGGAGAAAGTATGGTCGAACAGCCAAGACCCCTGGGTAGTCTCAGAGAAGACTACACGTCCTGAGCTCCCTAGTCTGATGTGAGGGGAGGACAGCTGATAACTGGACATGCAGTGTAACCAGACATCACTGGGCCTAATCCACTGCTTCTGCCCGTCACTGCCATGTGCACAGTTGGAATGCCATCCCCTTCATACTCAGCTTGAATCCCCAGAGTTTCATCTGGGCCTTTATGGGCAGATGTTACTCGAAGTTCACAGGGAATCTCATAATACACAAGCCTTCTTGTTTTTTTTTCATGGTAACCAAAATCAGAAGTTGAGCACATCAACAGTACAATCCTGCACTGGTTTTCTGATTTCAGAAGCAAGGGTACTGTCTCTGCAACCCATGCAAAGTTCTTCTTTACCATCTGGAGCCCTTCAGGGGTTACTTCCTTGAGGTCACAGTGAGACTGTTTGTCTTTCTGCTGGCTTCAGTCTCCTGATGGCCAGAGTCTCCAGGAATCATTATCAATATCGCCAGCAAGAACAATTTCTTTGGTAGCCACAGCAACACAAAATTCAATCTTCATATCAACCAGTGTACAGTTCTGGGTCAACCAAGATTTCTCCAGTATTTCAAAAATAGCTCCTGATATTTCCAGTCCTATGGATAACCCATTACTATTATGGACTACTGGACTATATTGGAATATTTTGCTGAATTCATGCACCTAAAATATTTAAATGACAGCGGAATACCCATCTCTGGCAAAACTAAACAGAAAAAAGGGGATACAAATGAAGCACTAATTTATCTGTATATTCAAAGTAGGATAGATACACAGTTACTTTATCTTAATTCAATGAATAGAAAGATTTGTTCTAATAGTGTTTGTGGACAGGATATCATGTCTGCATCTTGTACTATGAATAACCACTAAGAGGACAATAATATGCAAAGTATT
>NW_004524580.1:6030701-6050508 GCF_000260255.1 Octodon degus
GCTTAGCTCTAGAACATTTGCCTAGCAAGCTAGAAGCCCTGAGTTTGGTTCTCGGTACCAAAAACAAACAAAAATAAAACCTCTGCCAAGAAAACATTTTTAAATCATTGATACTTGTTAACTGGTTAAGGCATGGTTCTATTAAAATCATGGATACCTAACAATGTACCATACTCATACAGTTATTATGTTTACATTTTAAATCATGCACACATCTGCATTTTTAATCATGTAATTCCTACCACAATCAGTAAAACATTGTTCCATTAATAATAGTTTCATATTACAGTGTTAACTACTGAGGTCAAGATCTGAAGCTGAGCTCTTACTGTGCAATCTGGAACAAGGCACTCCAACTCCCACCTTTCAGTTGTTTTGTCTCTAGCATGTGGGTAGACCTTTCAGAATTGATGTGAGAGGCTTACGGGAAGTGGGTAACTACAGTGATAATCTGTCAGACCATAGAAACTTCGTAAATGCTTATTATAGTCTCCACTATATTTTGATGGTAATATTTATTCATTTAGTTAAAATTAACAGTCACAATATCTATATAAAAAAAAGAAAAAGAAAATCAAAAAAACCAATATCTATATAATCCACTATGTATGATTAAAAATATTACCTCATTTAAAATTATTTTAATATCTATTTACTTTGGGTTGTATTAAGCTGCTTTAATATAGATGATACTATGATTGTCTTCATTGGATATTTGCACTATTTCCTTAGGGAAAAGTCTTGAAATAGAGTTGTGCTAGTGTGGAATAAATATTTTTGGTGTATAATACAAAACATAAATTTTTAATAATTATGCTAATATGTGACAAAGATGGTTTTTAAACTTAATTTTATAAATTTATTATTGTGGAAGGATTTTTTTTGGCTAGCTCAGACTGATTTATGGGTGAGTCTGATGCAAGTTGTGGAGCTGGGGATCAAACCATGGTTCCCTGCACCTGACTGAGTTTGCCCAGCAGGAGCTTTAAACAACTGAGCTAACCCACAAGCCCCTCTATAAACTTATTATTGCCAGTGCACAAATACACATTTTGTTGTCATTTTGATTTGTGTCTGATTACTTGTACAAATGATCCGTTTCACATATTTATTTAATTTGTATTTTTGCCTTTGGAGACTGTGTATTTGCCCATTTGTTTTTCAAAATGCTTTCTCTATTGACTTTTTGAAGTTTCTTTATGTAAACAAAAAGGTTAAGTTTTGGACTGTCATATTTGCTGTCATGCTTCCCTACATTTTTAGGCTTTTAGATCTAGATTTTCTTGTGAATTTAGAAATTTACATTATGTCTTAGCATATGTAGATTCTTTCTGTGGAGATTTCTTTTCCTGCCTCTAGCCTACATCTTATTTTAAAGATATATGATAGGATTTTATTTTTCTTGTTTGGCTAAAATTAGTGCTTACATTCATATATTTAATTTAGAGTCAATGTATATGTTATATTTTGCTATCTAAAGAACCCAACTGAATCTTTTCTATATTGCTAGCTATATATTCTACATCTATTCATTAAGTTACCAATCTTCCACTGATCTGCTAATCACTTTTATTATTTACTAATTTATTCACTATAATAGGATTTAAATCTGGTCTTTATTTTTTCTTCATATGAATCAATATGAATATGATCCTTCACCTATCTGTGTGTTATAGAGGAGTTTCTATTAGAAAAAGATTAATAATAAACAAATTTGAATCTGACCACCTGATTATCTTTGTGCTGAAGTGTAGGTTTCCTTCTTTTTTAAGAGTCACTCTCATTATCCAAAGAAAAGAGATCAACTCATTTAGCTTATTTTAATATTACATACAATAAGTTGACTTGGAGCATAGAGAATTATCTCACAAGCAGAACTTGTCTGGAGAAATACACCATCTTATAAAACATGAGTTCACTTCATCAATTATGAAGAAAGTAGTTAGCAAGTGCTTGTTGCGGACCAAAGAATTTCCAGAGTCCTTACTTCATACTGGAAAACACTAAAGCACATTTCAGCTTTAGGGTTCCTTGCTTCCTGAGCCCATTTGTGGATAAGTATTTTCCTTAGTAGATAGGAATATTTTGGTTTAACTCAGGAGAAAATAATCTGTTTCATTCAATCTATATGATGACCATATTTGTATAGATTATCATCAAGTTTAATACCTATACTTTCTGTATAAAATGGAGTCCTAGGAAATTAAGTCCGTGCCTAAGAGTTTCCAAGTCTTACTTAGAAGTTGAATGAAATAACTAACTGAATTTAGTACCTCAATGGAGGCTTCATGCCATTACTGAAAGAACAAGTATTACTTACTTTCAAAGTAACAATGTAGCTATAAAATTCTATCTACAAGGCCGGCCAAATAGCTCAGTGGATTAAAGTGCCTGCAAGCAGGCACAAGGGCTGGGGTTCCATACCCTGGCTTGCCGTGCCGGCCCCGCCCCAGAGGCGCACTGAGAAGGCAATTGAGACTGGGTGTGGTGGCGAGTGCCTGTAATCCCAGCTCTTGAGAGGCTGTAAATAAACAGATCACTATGAGTCCGATCAAGTAGTGAGACGCTGAACATTCTGTAGACTCTTCTCTAAAATTAAAAAAAATAATAATAATTCTGTGTAGTTATATGGAAAACAGTGTTATGTTATTCATCTCCATATTAAAGGATAAAATATAGAATTATAAGATATTTTAAATAAAAGTTATAAGACAAAAAATGGAAAGCTTAAAATATATCTAAAACACTTACATTATGAAGTAAATGTCTCCAACAAAAATTTACATTATAATAAATACTAACATTGCATTTAAATAAACACATTTAGCACTAACAAGTTTGCATTTCCTCATACTTTGAAAAATAGGATGAACTTTGAGCCAGTTAACATATTTTCTGTGACAGCTTCAACATTAGCCTGCACTTTAATCAAATCACAGGTGATTCTCTTGATGCAATTGTAAAACGCTGGTAACATTTCTGACTGAAGCAAAAAGAATCCTACAAAGTACATGTCACAGAAGAGGTTAAAGACACTTTGGCTTCCAGAATGACTGTCAGAATATGCTCAGAAGAGGTTCAGCCTGAAATTCTGATTTCACTGACATGAACACACTCTATGTGCAGCTTAAACCTAATTGCACATTTCGGTTCCTCACACTCTACCCCATGATTACAGGAGAAACCCGAGCTGTTTACATGGGTACACAGTTCACAGTTCCTGGAACAAAATCAGGGGAACTTATATGGGTAATCATCACTTCAAAATTTTGCATTTATTTTCCTCTTTGGAGGAATTATTTCATCTCATGTATCAACTAAAGATAACTTTTATTATGCAACTCCCAAGGACATAGATTCTTAAGGGCTTCACAAATTTGAGAAATCAGTTTTTTGAGAAAAATTGGCATCAGAATGTATGTTTAAAAATGAAAATAATTTTATGTTTTAATGCGAGCATTGTAAGGAAGAAGACGCAAAATTTTACTGTATCACTTTATTCAAATATCTATTAACTCAATGAAGAAAATTAAAAAGAAATATATGCAATATTTAAAATATCAACATATGCTAATTAATGTTCATAGAGTTTAAATAATTATGTTCAACTTGATACACCTAGAAATTTAGCCTGGGACCCAGAAAATGGCACCCTAGTGTATGATGCCTTGGCATTAAGCACTTTGAACTGGAAGACCTTAGGAAAGCTTCAGAAGCTAGCCCTGAGGGCCAGCCAAATACTTTGGTAGGTGCAGGGGCTAGGGGTTTGATCCCCAGGCCTGCTGTGCTGGCCCCACCCCCAAGGCAGGCTGAGAAGGGAATTGAAACTGGGCGTGGCAGCGCACACCTGTAATCCCAGCTCTTGAGAGGCTGTCCACAGGCAGATCACTATGAGTTCAATCTAGTAGTGAGACCCGGAACACCCTGTAGTCCCTTCCCTAAAATAAAATTTAAAAAAGAAGAAGAAAAAGAAAGGCCTAGAATTGAGGTGTGTGGCCAGGCCCAGCGGGGCTCACACCAGGGACTGGAGCTGAGGCAAACTGCTAGGCCTGACAGGGCCCAGACTGCAGCCTGGACATACAGGGAAGATCCTCACTGCATGGAGGCAGCACAAGGTAACTTGGGTGAACTGGTCTACCCAGAAGACTCCAGGTACATGACAGGAGATGCCCAGACAGAACTCAGAGGAATTAGTTTACATATAAATTCCCAAATTATGATCTGCTGTCTGACACAGCCATAGAGCTTGCCCCTGTGGTCTGAAGTACAAAATCATTAGTTACTTAAGTTTTTCAATTTCTACATTTCACTTGCTGTTATTATCATTGTTAATTTTAATATTGTAACTAGGATGCCATAACTGAATTAATCACATGTTCTCCCTTTGGTAATAATATTGGGAATCTCACCAAAACCAAATACTGAAGGATGGAGGACAGTGCCAAACGGAAACCAACATCCCACTCACAATCAATAGAGAAGGCAAAAATCTTGGGACACACACAAAGAAAGAATCTCCACCACAAAAAGAGACTCCTGAAGAACAGACTCTTTACAGAGAGGTTTTGATTACAGTGATATGGCTGCCTACTATCAAAATTCCACAAAGTATCATGGAAATCAAATAAAGAGTTCTCTCTACAATAGAAAATGACAAGATGAAGGAGTAAAATGCAATCTCAGGCTCCCAGCCCACCCAGGATAAATCCAGGAGACATCAGCATAGAGGAAAACTTCAACATCATTAGACATTCAAAAGGTGCAAATTAAAACACTGAGATACCATCTTATGCCAGAATGAATGGCCCTCAGCAAGAAGGCAGCCAATAACAAATACTGGAGAGGCAGTGGGAAAAAGGAACCCATCTGCACTTTTGATAGGAGCGCAGGCTGGGACAACCATTGTGGAAATCAATATGGCGATTCCTCAAAAAGCTAGGATTGGAGGTTGCATTCAAGCCATCTATTCCCCTCCTGGGTATTTTTCCAGAAGAACTGAAATCATAATACCACAGCAATATATGTGCACCCACTTTTATAGCAGTGCAATTTGTTACAGCTAAATCTTGGAAACAACCCAAAT
The DNA here is from genome assembly GCF_000260255.1 of Octodon degus. Classification (NCBI taxonomy): domain Eukaryota; kingdom Metazoa; phylum Chordata; class Mammalia; order Rodentia; family Octodontidae; genus Octodon; species Octodon degus. The sequence goes on from NW_004524580.1 coordinate 6,035,785, forward strand.
GCCCACCAACTGAGGAATGAGTACAAAAGATATGGTACTTTTACACAATGGAGCATCATTAAGCTAAAAAAAGTAAATTTTAGTCTTTTGTAGATAAATTGATGCAGCTAGAGACCATATTGCTAAGTGAAATAAATCAGATCCACATGTGTAAAAATATTATTGCACTAGCGTGAGAATCTGAAAGACTTATCAAAGTCTAAAGGATATAGTAGATACCATAAAAAGCAAAGCATTTGTTCAGTGGGAAGGAAAACTGGGATGAGGAAAAAGATAAATGAAAGATTGCAGACAGATATACTTAGTTATATATCCAGAGTGGTTTGGATGGTTCTACTCTCAATTTCTGCTAGTCTATTGAAAGAAGAAGTTAATGTTTTAAATTTTTTATCTTTATTCTTTTTTTTTGTCTTTTGAATTTCTTAGAACTTTATTGTTATTGTTTTTTGTTTATTTGTTTTTTCTTTAAACAAATCTTATGTTTATATCTGAGCAACTAACTTGAAGACAGCATTGTATAATACAGCAGCAATTGTTGAATGCCTATTAAGTGAAATTTTGTATCATTAGTAATGCTGATTTTTTTCTGTCACTGTTTTGTATTCTTTATTTTGTTTCTATTCATTTAGTTATTTTTTATTCTATTTTATTTATTTATTTATTTATTTATGGCAGAACTGGGGATTGAACTCAGGCCCTTGCATTTGCCAAGGAAGCACTTATTCCACTAAGCAATGTCCCCAGCACTGTATTCTTTAAAAAATAGTAATAATAATTAAATTTGAAGTTATTCCCCTGAAATCTCTGAATTGATTATAACTGAAATAAAGAAACAACTTCAGAGCAGTATAGAGGAAATCAAATCAGAAATAACTCAAAATGAAATCCGTAGGCAGAAACTAAAAGACAGAAAACAACACTATGTGCAACAAGAGCTCAGAAAAAAGCAGAGATAGCTATTCTGTGCACAGATAATCTGAACTTCAAACCAAGAATGATCAAACGAGATAAAGGTCACTACATACTGGTTAGGGGAGAACTTTAAGAGGAGGAGATAACAGTCACAAATATATAGGCACCAAATATGGGCGCACCCAACTATATGAGACAAATTTTAAAGGACATGAACAATCTCATAACCAACAGCACAGTCTTAGCAGGGGACATCGACACCCTGTTATCTCAAAGAGCTAGGTTAACTAGACAAAAAAAATTGGGAGGGCTGGTGAGATGGCTCAGTGGTCTAAAGCACCTACTTAGAACAAGCTTAGCAAAGCACAGGGACCACGGTTCAATCCCCCAGCACCACATGCCAGCCAGCGCCGCCCCCTGGTGGGCTGAGCTGGCCACACACACACACACACACACACACACACACACAGAAATAAAAATAATAAAATAAAAAAAAATTGGGAAAGAGGTGGCAGAACTGAACCAAATTTTTAAGCAAATGGACTGAGTGGACATTGACAGAGTGTTCCACCCAACCACATCTGAACACAAACTCTTTCCAGCTGCACATGGGATGTTTTCTAAAATAAACCACATAGTAGTCCACAGATCATGTTTAAGCAAATGCAAAAAAAAAAAAAAAAAAAATAGAAATTATCCATGCATGTTATCTCACCACAGTGTATCAAAACTGGAAATGAACAACAAAAGAAATCACAAAAATGTTTAGATAATATATCATGTCTGCATCTTATACTGTGAATAACCACTACAAAGACAACACTATGCAATGTATTAATTATTGAAACTGTCCTATTAATCAATTTTGAAAAAATAAGTAAATTAATTAATTAATTAAATAAAACAGCAAAAAAATAAAACACCCTCCTCAGCAACCAATGGGTTATGGATGAAAGTAAACAAGAAATTAGACATTACTGACAAGCCAACAAAAATGCAATTACAACTTACCAGAACGCATGGAATGCAATAAAAGTTGTCTTAAGAGGACAATTTATAGTGGTAAATATACAATACAAAAACCACAGTTCACTCCTCATCTTGTTCATCTACATGTGTACTGTTTCTAATGTCTTATCAATTATTATTCTACTCCTTTAAAATAAATTAAAAAATAAAATTAAAAAAGCAAGAAAAAAATTTAAGGTTTATTGAAAGGAATAGTGTTAAAATATATATGTGATAAAGCAACAAAAAAAGAAAGGAATAGTTAGGGGTTGGGGAGATAGTTCAGTGGAATAAGTGGCAAGCACAAGGTCTTGAGTTTGATTCCTGGTATCACCAAAAAGGAATAGTTAATGCTTAATTATATGACCAATCTTGGAGATGCATATCTGAGTAATAAATTTGATAGCAATATATAATATAGCAACTATTGTTAATTTTCTATTTTTGTTTTGAAATACTATACCATTTGTACTGTCGTATGTTGCTTTGCTTCTGTCTTTGTTTTTGTTATTTTTTTGTTTTTGTTTTTACTCTTTAAAATAAAAATAAACAAGAAACAAGACCTATCTGTACTTCTCTCTTCAGTCTCCAGACAAGCCTTTTCCAACTGAGGCACATTGGTCATAAGAACCACAGTTTCTCTCTTTATATGTAGATTACAGAAACTAGACCTCTTTTCTCTCCAAACAAGCTGTAACATCTAGACTTACTGCCTTGTGTAAGAAGTCCTGTCCTGTATCTGGGCCTCATTGGGGTCCATCTCCTAGAAGCCAAAGAGGATCTGAACAAATCTGCTATGTAGGTTTCTCCATTTATTACCATTAGATCATACTTTGTTTTTTGTTCAATCACATTATTACATCACTAGCCACTTTAATGAAATTTCGCAGAAAAAGCCAATTTCCCCTTTATTTGGGCAGGTCTATGTCATGTGAAACCTGTTAAATAAATTTGTTATCTTTTTATTAACTCTACAGTAGACATAGCAGAAAGGATAGTGTGAATGTGATAGCAGACAGCTAAAAGGTAGATGGTAATTCAAGCAGTTACAACAACAGCTATGATACTGGGATAGATTGATGGTCGCGATGTGCTCCATGCTGGAGGTGGAGGATGATGGAGGAAGATGAGCTCAGGAACGGGTTTCAGCAGTTTTGCAGGATTTCATTGACAAAAACCTTTTCTCATGTACATAGTGTGAACTGCCTCTGCTATTCTGCTCCATATAGACAGACACATAGATAGACACTAGAGACTTGTTTTGATTCAGAAGATTATGAAACAAAAATTTTCTGGGAAATAAGAGATTAAACAGACTATGTGGTTCATTTTCTTGTATATTTCTCAAGGCATATGAATCTTCAGGCCATGTAAATCTATTTTTCCTTTCATAACTCTGGCCTTTGAAAAGGTAACTCTCTCTGCTTACTTCCCATTTTTCTCCTCTTTTGCATACGTCTTGCCCACTGGCACTGTTCTCTTTCCAAAACAAGTTAAAACCACTTGCTCTGTGGCATTCTCGTCACATTTCCCAGAATAGTGAGCTATGTTTCATACTCGGAGAGTTCTCAGTGTTTCACTCTTATGTCTTTTAATGTGCTTTTAAGATTTATATTTGTCTATACTAGATAATGTGCTACCTAAAAGCAAAGATTCTATTTTATCTATATCTCATTTCCTAAAACCAGGCACTGTGTTTCTAACAGATGTTTTTGCTAGAATTGCTATAAGTGTTTATGTATCATCAGCATGCTAAAAATAGTATGGAAACAGAAATATAGTTGAGAGACTAAGAAAGAAGAGCCAGAGATAATGAGAAATGTGTAGGAATGTCTGTTCCATAATGCTGAGCAAGCAACAGAGTCTGAGCATAGTAGCTCACACCTATAATCCCAGCAACCAGGGAGGCAGAGACAGGAGGATCACTATAAGTCCAAGCTGTGTAGTGAGACCCTGCACCAAAAAAAAAAAAAAAAAAAAAAAAAAAAACTTAAAAATATTTGGACCATAACTTCAAAACAGTCACCAAATCATATTCTGGTAGGATACTATTATTTTATTATTTCCTCTCTTACTTTTTTTACTCTGTAGGAGATTAATTAATACACTGAGTTCAGGTTTTTAGTTTTTTTCTTTCTTACTAAGAACATTTTGTGATACATTTTGTGTAAGTTCCAAAATGCTTACTTTTCTCTCTGAGTTTAAAAATATCTATTTAATCATAGATGACTTTCATTTCTGGTCAATTGTACCTTAGGTCCAGCTGTGAAATAGGAAGAATCACATAAAAAATGGGTGAAAAAACAAAATATGCCTATATCTAAAGACCTTTCAGAGTCAAAAGATCTATTTTTATAACATGTAAAGCAATAACCTCATGAGGTGCATCTCACTTTATCTTCTTCCTACAACTTATTTCTTATGAGTATTATTTAAACAGATGTGGAAATAAAAAGTACAAGGTAAGTCTTAGTGAAAGTTAAGATTTCCATGAAAAAGACTGAGCTTGAAACACTTAAGCATGGGTTTGGAAAAATTTGCCTTTAAGCTACATGCCCTTTGAGCACCATCATGCTTTATTTTTCATCAATAATCAAATTGATAAAGCCTATCCTCAGGAAGCTCTGTTGAATTTTGAAAACCAGCACATTTTCAGTGTTCTGCTGGAATCCATGCCAGACATATGGACAAAGCAGACAAAAATACACATAAAACCCAAAGGGGTGATTGATGTTATTGAGAAATGTTATAGGAAGATGCTTCCAGAAGAAATCGCTTCTGAAGCAGAATTTTGAAGAACAAAGGGGTTGTGGGGAGTAAGATGCTCTGGCGATGGCTTTCTCACAGGCAGCACTCAGGGAGGACATGGACAGCAAGGGGAAGTGAGGGATGCACTTGTGGGATTGAAAGGACTGCAGGGAAAATGAGGCACCGAGTGAAGGAGTGGGAGGAGTGGAGCTGGAAGGTGGAATCTAACAGACCATGCAGGTAGATTTCATCCATTTGTTTGGAAGTGAACCCCACAAAACTGTTACATGACCAACGGTTATTTTTGTGTTTTCAGAGGTTTGTTTGGAAAGATCATTTGAGCATCATTATGGATAGCTACAAGAAAGATGGAATTGAAAGCATTACAAGAATCCAAGAGCAGGCAAGATAGTTCAGCAGACATAGTGCTTAGGCAAGCACAGGGACCAGGGTTTGATCCTTGCACCATGGGCCTCGCCAGCCCCATCCTTGGGTGCGCTGAACCAGCCACAGAGTCTGGGCATAATACACCTGTAATCCGAGCACTGAAGAGGATGCAAACAGGAGGATCACTGCAAGTCTGAGCTGTGTAGTAAGACCCTGTACCAAATACACTTAAAAAAAATCTGTAACAGTCAACCAGAAGGGAAGAAAGCAAAGCCTGAAATACATGAATAGCAGAGAAAGTGAAAAGGAAAGAACTTGAACTATTAGTTTGGTAAATATCTATAGGACTTGATGAATGATTTTAGGGTTGACATCAAGCAGAAAACAGATGTTTCACCTTTGGAAATCCAATGAATTATGGAGCTGTTTAGTCAGAAAATTTAGGCAGGTCTGGATTTTTAAAAAAAAGTATAAGTTAAGGCTGGATATGTTGGATATGAGCTATATTTGGAATACACAGGCAAATTAGTATCCATCACTTACTGTGGAAGAAGCAGTGTGACTCAATGTTTAGGGCTGAAGCAAGTAAAGTTAACGTGCCTTGCATTTCATTAAAATTTTATGTTTATAACTAATAAAAATGCTTAGAAATAGTCTAAAATTTGTTTTGAAAATCAAGTGTATCAATGGTGTATAAAATCTGTGTTCTGTCTGTCCACCTCAGTTGTCTGGTGTTTGAGAACTGAGACTGCATCTGTTTTGCTTAATTCCACATCACAGGACTAGAACTGTGCATAGAGTAGTTTGGGTAACCAAAATGTGCAGGAACACTTGTATAGTAGCTGCTCAGAAAACAGTGACTAAAATCATCAAATTTGAGAATGGACCTTAGCAAGAAGGGATGGAGAAGAGCATGAGAACTTATAACTGGTTCTAGGGATAGTATGAGAGTGGACCCACTTGCAGAATATGTACACAAAGTGCATGCCTAAAAGATAAAGTTTAAGAAGTGTATGTCAGTGAAGATAATCAGCTCGGCCCATACATTCCTAGCTCATGAAACCTAACACTTGGATATCAGAACTGACTGCTAGAGATCCTTCTCCTTTCATCATTAGAATCCTATATATCATAATGGTTCCCCATGATTTGCACCGCTCAGCCAGACGTGGACATCACTTCAAAGTGTAGTTCCTCCTTCAGGTGGCCTCTTTCCCTTGTGTCCTCGGAGTTGCATGATGCCATGAATGACATCTGAGATGCCAGTGACTGTGGTAGGACATTTAAAGCCCAGGCCTGAGCAGCTGCTGCTTCCGTTCTTTCCCATATATAGTGAGGTGTAGGTGTTCCTTCCATTTGGAGACAGCTCACAACTAACTTCAGCGCTGTTGCTATTAAAACATGAGAGAACTGTAACATCTTCAAGTAGGAAAATCTGATTTGTTTCATGCTATTCTGGAAAAAAGTTCCTAATTATACTCAGAGAAGGTGACAACGCAGTGGGTGTGTGAAGTTGCCCGCCTGCAGCTGAATGCTTCTCCCTCTTACTTGCTTGGCAGGGAAGAATGCTTCACTTTGTCTGGACTGTGGGCCAGATGCATTCTCAGGCTTCCTGTCAACAGCTGGCCATTGGCTACGTGCTCAAGTATTCTTGGCTCAGATGACAGAAATGTCTAAGGGGTCTTCTCCAGTCATAACCAAAATAATTTTTCCATATACCTGATATCATCAGCAGTACAAATTGATTTCCCATCTTCTATTACATTCCATGACACAAAGAATGCAAAAAAGGATCAAAAGGGAGGACCAGTTAAGGAATTGCTTTTTGGTTTTCACTGATGGGAGCCTGAACTAAAATAGTATTAATAGGATTTGACAGAAATGAAAAGAATTAAAATATGCAAAGAGTTACAAATTATCTAACTTGGTGCTGGGTTATTTTATTGGTAAGCAAGTTCAAGAATCAGCAGCCATCCACAATGTTCCCACAAAGTGTAAGATTTCTGCTACATTTTCACCTTCTGTAAGATTTTTCTTTTGTTGCAGTCCAAATATTTGTTATTTTTTATTAAATATTTAATATTTATCATTGGTTTGAAACTACAGAAAGGCAGGGACTATCTCTATCTTTTTTACCCAGTCACTTTAGGAACTGATGAAGTGAATAAATGTCTTTCATTAAGGTTTGGATCACAGTATCTATCTATTATACCTAGATAAGTCCAAAAGCAAAAAGGAATGAAGGGGATATATATATATATATATATATATATATATATATATATATATATATGCTTGGATAATTATAATGCTGATTCCTACTGCTGTACTGAAAAATGCAGTTAATGCTTAATTTTTTTCTTCTTTTTAATTTCTTTCTTTCTTTTTCTTTTTTTTTTTTTTTTTGCAGAACCGGGGATTGAACTCAGGCCTTTGCACTTGCCAGGGAAGCGCTTATTCCACTAAGCCATCTCCCCAGCCCCTATCTTCTTTTTAATTTCATATATTTTTTTTTACCAATTTTGCATGGTTATATCAGGTAATCTAAGCAGTTGATTTGAAGACAATGTTATGTACTATAACAACCATTGTCAAATTCCTATTATTTTGTTTAGTGAAATTCTATATCATTTTAATGGGTTTTTTGTATGTTGTTTACTATTTTTATTACTTTTTAAAAAACAAAAAACTCAATGAATAAAATATTTCAAAAAGAATAAAAAATTTTAAAAATAATTTCAAGATTTGGATCATTTGGCAAAGAAACTATCACTGACCACATTTCAGATTGAATTGCCTGAAATAGCAGTCTGGACTCAGATCTCTTTGTGGGACATTTAGATTAGTATTCATTAACATGTACACAGAAATGGAAAATATTGGAGGTCATGTAATCTCCCATAGTCTTATTTTTGACTCCTGTTTCCAAATTTATATTTTTAATCCGTAATGACAAAAATGACAGTATTTTGCTGTGGAGTTTTGGGCAGATACAATACTGAGGATCTCTAACAAAACTAAACAAAATAAGGGGATACAAAAGAAGGACCATTTTGTATCTGTAAATACAAAATATTTAGGAAGATATACAGCTACTTTCTCTCAATTCAATGAGAAGAAAGATTTGCACCAATAGTAATTGGACAAGATATCATGTCTGTATCTTGTGCCATGAATAACCACTAAGAAGAAAACAATATGCAATATATGAATTATTGAACCTGTCCTATTAATCAGTTTTGAAACTGTCTCATTGCTGTTTCTCAATAAAATTAATTTAAAAAAAATACTGAGGTCATGAACCCTCGAGTTAAGAATAGCGCATCTAAGAAGAGATGTTAGACAGCATTCATCTCTTTCTCTCTCCAATGAGGACATGAGGAAATGTCAGGTATCTCTAATGCTGGAAGAGGACCAGAGACCTTCATCAGATGCCTTCTGATGAAATCCCAAACTAAAAGATAATCAGCCTCCCAGGCTGCAGTGTTTTTGTTGTAGTTGCCCAAGCGGACCAAAACACAATCTATAAGAAGTTTTCAGGGTAAGTGAAGACATGTGAGAACTCAGAAATAATAAACATTAAGAGCAGGTAAGGACCCAACTTCTCAAAGTTAAAAAACCTTTAATTATGAATTAAATGAAACTGAGTTTACCACCCAAAATACTGTTGATTATCTTGCCAATGGCAGGTTGTATGGAGTTTGGACAATGGAAACCAAATTCATAGAAGATAATATGGATTCTTTTCCTATCTATTTTGTAATAGTTCTTTGCCTCTGTGACAACGGAAAATGCTTTTTCTCTCCTCTCTACAACTGGCCAGAGATAATACTGGCTCTGAAGAACTTTGTCAATTTTATTCCTCAGCAGATATGCTGTGTTTTGGGAAAGAGCTTTAAAAAAACTTCTGTGCTTTTTAACTGTAATTTTTTCTCTAGTTCTGTACAGCATATCATGTCTAGTGGATTTTTGTGAGACTTTGCAGTGGTAGGTCAGGTTTCCCTTCTAATAGCTTTGGTAGGAAGAGAGCTCTCCAAAGTTACCTTCAAGTGACTTGTTAATTGTGTAGCTGTCACAGTCTCTGAAGCGCTGGGTTGCAGAATCATAAATAGCTTTGTTACTAGAACCTCAGTGCACTTCTGTCTAAATTTCCATGTACATGCAAGTGTAGGCTACAAATGTCTCTCTCAAATTATTTAGCTTACAAGCCATAATCTGGGAGATGTAGTACTCTGCTAGCATGCCAAACACATTTGAACAAAACCAAAAAATATTATCACTAATCTGGACCTGTAAACTATCCATCAACTCTATAACCATGCTTAAAACAAATTCATCACCAAATGTCTTGGATGGAGCTGGAGAACCTGATACAAAGAACCATGAAGCCCATGTCAAAGGGCTCACAAAGCTCATCAAACCATAAGGGAGAACCATTTGTTGGCAAAGACCTCCAAAGAGCAATAACCTCGGTCTAATGTGTAGCAGGTGCATTTGTTGGACAGGAATTAAGCCATCTCCTGATGCCAGCAAAAGACCAGGTTCTCATGCTACTAAAAGAATGTGATGGCTTCCCTTAGTTTCCTGGAATGTTGCTAAATTGAATCCAAGCTGCCATTGTAGCAGATAGAGACTGCATCATTTGTAGGATTTTAACTATCACAAGCAAGCCATGGAGCTCGAGGAAGAGATTATTTGGCTTCTAACACTGTAAATTTAATTGTCTGTCTGAACACCTGCTAAAGGACCAGCTGAATCATTTGCCAAAGTGAAACACATCAGACTGAGAGCTCGTGTCGTGTTCATTCGCATGAAGGCACGTTTCTTAAGAAGTCTGCCAAGGTCTGCAGTCCGGAATGAATTTCTCAAGGAGCGTTTTATAACAATTGAAAATTCACAGGCTAAAGAGAATTATTGTGTATTTACAGGTTTGAGTATGGATTGAACTATGGGGCGTCTTTAGATAGGTTTTGTGACACATATGTCTCCCATTTTAATTATCCTAGTTGGGAATCTGTCTTGTGCATCATCACGCTGCTCCTGCCACAAGCTCGGGTGCCACCCTCACAGTCTCCACAAGCGACGCTGATAATTAACAGGCAGGAAAACCAAACCGTCCTCCCACTGCCTGAGCAGACAGAATCAGGGCAGACGTAGTTTTGTGTGAAACTTAAGAACTGACTCCACCCTTTGAAAGCAAAACAATTTCTAATTTGCATCTTCTTAATATTTTCTTAACGTAAAAATAGAAGCAAATTATTAATACGTACGTTAATTAATACTGGCATTCAATGCTGCAAGCCTCTTGGAGCAGAAGAAAAGACAAAAGCTACCTTCATACCTCTAGAATCCTCAACAATACAAAAGAACTTGAGCAAAAAAGTGCAAACTATATTTTTAAAACACAGTGGAAAGTTCTACCATCTATTAAAACTTCAAAACATTTAATGGCAATTATTATAAATGTAACTTACTATTGTCTCTAGAGTTTACTTATTTTCTTTCAGATGCCTATAATAATAAAATCATATGTCTGGGGAATATATTTCTAAGTGTTAAGTGTTCTTTATGCCTTGGCATAAAACTATAGCTAGTTTGGTGAATATCTCATGGTGAACACCTTTAAATCAGTTTTAAACATTCAATTCAGATTTTATATTATAGGAATATATTTGGGACACTTGACTGCATTATTAGAGTTTGTCACATATGTTAACATAACATATTCATCAGAATATCAATCCTTGATTGTGACAAATCTACTGCACTGTGTTCATAAGGCAGTGGGGCTCAAGGGCATAACTTTTGAAAGCCGTGCTTTTTAATGCAGCAGAATAGCAGCAAAATTCTCAGAGGTCCATTTACCATGATGCCATCCTCTGTGCAGAGTTGCGTCTGTGTGGTAAGTTTTTAATCTTCTTTAAGGGTACCGACTATGATTCCTTCAAATATGTTACTATATTGTACTTCATTGTATCTTCCACATGTAGGGCAGGGCTTTATGCGTCATCATTTTTACTTTAAAGTTTGTAGGGCATATGGAAATTCATATAAACCTGAGAACAAAGTACAAAAAATTGAGAAATTCGGGAAGGTCAAGCCCTGACTTATCATTGTGCTCAGGCTATTTTTCTAGGCAGCCCAGCTGAGCAACACTTGTTCCTCTGAAAGAGCTGTGCTGCTTATGTTTGCTGCTGTGAGCCGAACAAAGAAAGGCAACTTGTAGGCGATGGTCCAGATCAGCGCAGTTATGTAGCAAAAGGCTATTTCTAAGCAATTCCTACTTGAATGGCTAGACTGGTAAACCTAAACAATAAGCACTGTGAATTACTGATAAGCTGAAAACCAATAATGTATAGGAGTTGCGCTACAGATATACACAATGAAGGAGAGGTCAAAGGAGCCATTATTAGTAGTCTAGGTCCTATTGATGTCTGCATTACTTGACAAAACTAATAACGACCGAAAGGACATGAAGCCATCTCCCACTTTCATCAGTCCAGAGATTTTTGTGCCCTGAAGTTTGTACTATGGTAGAGGTGCAATTGTGAATTGTTTTTCTTGATCTTCAAGCTGAAAGAACAGATTATTTAAAATGTTTATATAGTGGGAGAAATGGCAATGCCTAGTACAGGGCCAAATGGCATTACATGGAATGTGACCAGTTCTTTAGTTTCCAAGTAGAGAAAGAAAATGTTGCTGCTTGAGAAAGAGAGAGAGAGAGAGAGAGAGAGAGAGAGAGAGAGAGAGAGAGAGAGAGAGAGAGAACACACAAATCTGTTTTGGAAATGTCTGCTAATAAAATACTAGACTTTTGTTTTTTACTATTTGCAACCTAATTCCTCAAATAAAATTGAAGTACTTAAGAGGTTTTCAGGAGTTGTTATTTTAATTTAAATTTGATGTTTTTTCATGTTAATTCTTTTTGTTATAAGCTCTTTCTCTTTATTTTCAAAACCACTCCACTGAAAGAAAATATCCTATATACCCAGAGGAGAACATGTAGCTATAAAAAAGAACAAAACTTTGTTGTTTGCAGGAAAATAGAGAGATCCTGTAATCTTCATGTGGTGCAGGAAGACAGACTCAGAAAGACAAATCGCCCATGTCTCCCTAATATGTGGAATCTAAAAAAGATGACAAAAAAGTAGAAGGGAGACTGTTATTAGACAAGAGGGAGAAAAGAAGGGAAAGGGAGAAGCAAGCAAGCTACCACAGTCCTGAGATGAACATCCTGTCTAGGCAAAGTCAGCTATTAGTCACTAGGAAACCTTGTGTCACATGTTACTAACTTTGTAAAAGTATAAATAAAATACCATTTTGTTGTGGAAAAAAATATATATGTATACATAAGATAGTTAGGAAATATATACAGCTACTTTCTCTTAGTGCATTGAGAAGAAAGGTTTGTACTAATATTGTTTAGACAAGGTATCATTCTACATCTTGTCCTCTGAATAACTACCATAAGATAATATACAATGTGTTAATTATTGTAACTGTCCTAGTAACCTATTTTGAAACTGTTTCATTGCTATTTTACCTTTTTTCTCATTAAAATGAATTAAATAAATACATAAATAATAAAAAAAGAAGGAAAATGGAGGTCAGGGATGGGTTAAAGGGGACAGGAGTATAATCGAAATAGGGTTTATACCCTGAAACCTCAACAAAAAATGTGAAACTGAAGGCGGACAAAGCAATAAGATGGTGGAGGTGACTAAAATATGTCATGGGTGTGTCTGAACCTCCCAGACTAAAGCTCGTTACTTTGTGTAATCGATAGGCACTAAATAGGAAAAGAAAGGGAAAGAGGTTCATTTTAGGTTCCTTAGCTGTATTCAAATAAATTAAAAAGGGACTATGAACTTGTTTATTGATGAACAACTAAATACCCCCTTCTTTGCTGAAATGACAGCGTCTGTTAATTATACTGCAGGCAATTGTAATCCGGTGGTAGAGCACAGTTGTGCAAGTAGCTCACAGGAGCAATTCTAACAATATAATTCCTTTTGGTGAATCATGATTTTTATTACACATATGAACAGGATGCATTTTCATGGTTTGATGTTATATTCTTGGTACTCAAAGGTTCTTCTGACACTGAACATATTTTTCTTTCCATTAGTGAGTGTTCCCTCCTTTTTCTCATTTTTCTCTTTGAAGTCTGTGCCAATATAAACCTAAGTGATCGCCAGTTCTTGCCACAAAACTGAATGCAATAACTCTCTTTAATTCCTTCACGTTGCCAATGGGTCCCTGAGTTCTTGTCCCTCTACTCTTGAACACTCTCTCACTTTCGGTTTCTGTCAACAACTCAACCCACCTAGTAAGTCTCTGTCTTTTCTATAGCAGAACGTACCATTCTAAAAATGGTAAGTATAGGATTGAAAGTTTAGTATCAAATTTCATGCACTCTTTGACTAAGTCCTAAGGAAGCTCTGAGATTTCAGTACACAGTGTTTGCAGGAGTCATTTGGTGGAAATACATCTGACAGATGGCCACAACACCTGGAACAATTAAGCCCCAGGGATCGAAGAGTAGTTTCTAAGACGAGCAGAATTTTCCATCAGTTCAAATGACACTTTGGGGGTTTAAGCAAACCAGTGTTGCCCATGTTGAGTATGGGTCTCACAAAACCCTACTTTTATGTCACCTGCATACTTCTTGGCTGTCTCCATGAAAAATACTTTTACTTTTTTATTATTATTTATGTATTTTGTATAGGGTCTCACTATGCAGCTCGGTCTTCTGGTGATCTTCCTGTTTTCAGCCTCCCTGGTATTACAGGCATGTGCCACCATGCCCAGTCTCAGTGGCTGGCTCAATGTGCCCAGGGGTGAAGTCAGAATGGATCCCTATGAAAATTAAAGAACACAAGAAAAGCTGCTGTAAATGAATAATTTAGCTTGACTGGGTTTAAGAAACAAATCAGTTTCCATGAAAGTCCACCAACATTTTAATTGCATGATTTATTTTCATTTGTTATGTTGTAGAATATACCAGTACCAGAATAAAATGCATCAGTTTAAATTAGTCCACTTAATGATATCGGTGCAGCTTGTAACAGATTGTGGCTACCAACATTCTGAGTCAGCGCTTCCCCTCCAAATCCCCTATCTCTCTCTACACACAAACAACACCCTATTTAATGTTGTATAATGGAATCGTACCAAACGATCTGCAGAATATGTATTCAGAACCTTCATTATTATTTTGAAAGTTTGTTTTTTAAGATAAGCCATAGGAAATCTTTTATGAATTGGCAGATTATTTGTTTGTTTGTGCTTGCAGATTACAGTAAACTGGCTAGTACAAGGAAGCTCCTACATCCCAGCAAACTTTAGTCATATTGCCATGTAAAGTCATCGCCAGGTTTTCAAAAAGGAGTCTGAACTGCTATTCCAATTCACCACTGTTCCGCCTCCGTGGCAGATGGTGTTCACTTAGGCTGGGGACACAGCTGAAGCCACACAGTGTGAGTGTCATTCTATTGCTAAGGTTTTGGATTTCCTTGCTCTGTAGAACTTGTATCCCAGAGAGTAACAACTTCTCTATTTTCTGCACTTGGCCACCGGCAGCTGGTGTCTACCTTGGTCCTCCATGTTCTCCAGCCATTTCACCGCTTCACAGAATTTCTGTGGGTCACAACTGCTCCTTTTCCAAAC
>NW_004524580.1:6050608-6054937 GCF_000260255.1 Octodon degus
ACCAGAACCAGGGATTGAACTCAGGCCCTTGCACTTGCCAGGGAAGTGCTTATTCCACTGAGCCATCTCCCCGGCCCCCAGCTTTCTTTTATCTTATCTTTTGGTTACTATACTGCCTTCTATATTTTGCTTAAAGTTCCTCAATCTGCATGTTCGGCCCTTAATCTCAGTGCTTTTTTGGCTTAAATATCTGGACAGTCTCATGGAAACACCCTATAAGTGCTAACATCCAAGCTATCTAAAAGTTGAAACAACATGAATAAAAAAGAGTGCATGGGCGTTGGATTCAGGAAGATCACGCAGGACTTTAGCTCTACCACTTGCAATTAATGTAGCTTAGTGGTAGGCATGTGACATTCACTCTTTGTTAAAATGGAAATAATCATTCTGCTGAAACTTCCCAGCATTTGACAAATTAAACAAAAATGAATCTTTGCTGCCTATGTCATAAATGATGGTGGTACTTTCACTGCCAATGTTGTAATAGTCTTAAGTTTCCAACATGGGACTTACTTTTCACGTCTTTATTCTTTTATTGTTTATATCATTTGATTGCCATGCTCTCTTAATTATGGTCCTCCTCTATTTTCCTGGATATGGCAAAGTGGAAGGGGAACCAAGAGATGGAGAGGTGGCAGGGAGGAGAGGGCAATGGAATGGAAAAAAGGAATTCCTGTGTGCCATGATGAATGTGTCTCAAATATTTTACATGCAAATTTCTTTCCATTTTCATCCATTTTAAAGTTAAAATCTAAATAAGTTAAAATTTAAGACAATTTAATTTTAGTTAATTTTCATTTGTAAACATGATTTCTAAATTAGTACACGCCATACAGATCAGTGGAGTGTAGTATGAATGGGAATGCGGGGTCCCTTGGGAGGCACCGTTAAGTATGATCTGGTCCTAGAGTCAGACCATTTGAGATCCATGCTATGTCAACAATTCATTAGCTACTTAGAAAAAAAGTCATTTAATTTCTGTTTTTTTCTGGATGCTCATCTCTAGCAAATATACAATAACTGTATTTCAACTCAGAATAGTTGCTAAGTGAAACAAAAACCATAATGTTATAAACATGTTCAGCATATAGAAGGCACTTGTAATTATTAATTAGCATTTGAGAAATTTCTTTCAGCCTTGATCTCCCATTTTGGTACCTACAGCAATAGTTTCTTGCTTTTAATTCAAAGTGAAGTTTTTGTATTTATACCCTTTATCAGCTTCATTTTTTTTTCTAGTTTTTATTTTTTATTAGGTACGCTTTCAGCACATAATGATTATATTCCTTGAGTGTGTCTGGCCTGTACAACATGTCATATCTTTTTTTTTTTTTTTATTTGTTCTTCTCCCTTTCCTCTCTCCAAATCTTGGTCTCCTTCCAATTTGCAAAAGACCTTTTGCCCTATATCCTATTACCTGTCTCTTTCATTGCTCTTCAAGTTATTTATATTTTATACTTCCATTATGGAGAAATAATACAATATTTAAGCGTCTGTGCTGGCTTCATTTCACTTACTATCATAGTCACACAGTACATCCATTTTCCTACAAACAACTTCCTTAAGTTTCTTTTTCTCTAAAAACAACCAAATAACCACAAAGACAGAAACAAAGCAACCTGCAACAATATAAATGGTACAGATTTTCAAAGTAAGAATAGAAAATTAACAATGGTTGTTATATTATGTATTATTATCATCAAATGTGTTGCTCAGATTACCAGAAAAAGGTATGCAAGATTGGTCAAATAATTAAATATTAACTCTTCCTTTCAATAGACTTTAATTTTTGTATTATCCTTTTTACTTTTTATTTTTTTAATTTATTTTTTAAAAAGTATAATAAGTTTATCTTTCTTAATGGTAAACTAAATCATATCACAGTGGTCTTCTACTGTATATAATTTCTACATTTATACATAATTAACTTCCAAAATTTAGCTATTAAGAACTGTGATGCTTTAAATGTGGGTATGATGTATCAATGTGATGACGTCTAACTCTTTCAGGAAGAGTCTTGGGAAGGGAATGGCAAAGTGAAGAGTTTCTACTTTTAATTTTTTCAGGTATCTTCATATTGTTTTCCATAGAAACTTAAAGTTTTCTGTTTGAAATCAAAAATAAGACAAAGATGTCTGAGATCTCCAGAGACACTAGCCAGAGAAATCAGCTGAGAAAGAAACAAAAGGGGTACCCATATGAAAGAAGTCAAATTATTTTTATTTGTAGATGACATGATATTCTATATATAAGAATGGAAAAAATACCAGATCAAAAGACTACTGGAGTTAATAACCAAATTTGGCAATGTGGCAAGATACAAAATCAGCACATAAAGATGAATAGAATTCCTGTACCCTAGTAATGAACTCACGGAGAAACAAATCAGGAAAACAATACCATTCACAGTAGTATAAAAAAAAAGAAATAATTAAAAATTAACCTAACCAAGGAAGTAAAAGACCTCTACAATAAAGATTATAGTACTCTGAAAAGTGAGATCAAATAGTCCTTCAGAAAATGGAAGACATCCCCTGTGCCTAGTTAGGCAGAATCCATGTAGTCAAAAGGGTTATACTTTCAAAACTTACATACAAATGTAATGTGGTTCCAATACAAATATCAACAGCATTATTCACAGAAGAGGGAAAAACAATCCTAATATTCATATGGAACCAGAAGATACCCAAAATAGCAAACACAAGAGCAAAGCAAGACACATCACAAACTTAGATTTCAAGTTATGTTATCTTCATTGTAACCAAATCACTCCAAGTATTTTGATATCTGCTTAAACTCAAACATCAAGCCACAGCAGCATTTCTCTTTAATCTCTTTAATCTTTAGGTCTCTGATTATCAGCATAATTTGTGTATAGCATAAACTTTGTCTCAGTAAGAACCCCACCCATCTATGCATCTTCATTTTGACCTGGTGCATCATCAGATTCAATATTTCTACCTAAGTAATTCCCCTATTTTCTCTTTTGTTAACATTATATTTCAAACCCCTTTTTGTTCTATTTTTTTTATTTATCATTGCATCTTCATCTTCATAGTTGTAGTGATTGATACATTGTGTCAACTTGAATAGTAAAAAGTTTATCTAAAACAATGGGCATAGCAATTCTGCAACCTAGGGCATGGAGACCCCACCTCGAGTGACTCATCACTTAAAGGATATAAAAGGGAATTGAGGAAGGATAGAGCATTTCATTTCCTTGGTGGAACTCCTGAGTTCCTCCCTTCATGCTCACTTTGGACTTTGTTTCTGGTCTTCTATCACAGATTCTTCAGCTTCCACCTTTGATCCTTCAGCCTGCTGCTGCAACTCATCAGCCTCCCATCACAGACCCACCAGCCTCCTCATCAGTCTTTGGTCACAGACTCATGGGCCTCCTGATTCATACTTGCACAGAACACTGCAGTAAGCGCCAGACTTTGGACTGAATCCTTCAGTCTCCAGGGTGCAGACGACCTCTGCCTGCTTTGTCATCTAACTCTGTGGCTGACCATCGTAAGCCAATCTTGTAATTTCTCATACATTTGTACATCTTGTGTTATAGCTATTTCTCTAGTAAAACCTTGGCTGATGTAGTAGGACACAATGTTTACTTACATTCCATGTGGGAAGTTTGGACATGCATTTTCCCAAACTAACCATTCTTATACTCCTTCTGTCTTTAGAATAATTGTATTCTGTTGGAAATTTATTGAGTCAGTTACCCTATCACCATGTTTACACCTTTCTTCTGCAGCCACTGATCTCCTGCTGTTTCTAAAGCAAATATCCATTCGTCTTAAGATCATTACACCTGCTTTACCCTTTAACTAAAAATAATGCTTCTCCTTAGATATCTGCCTGCTCTCCTTTTATTCACATCTCTGCTTAAATACCACCAATCCAGAGAACTCTTCTACCAGACTCAGATTGTCTCATTTTTCTTATGGCATTTAACATCTATAGCTATTACTTTTTTATTATTATTTTTTTATTTTGACATCAGTTATTTTTATTTTAAAGAAAAAAAAATAAAAACAATGGTACAGAATCTCAAAACAAGATTTTAGAAGAGTAACAATGGTTAATACATTGTGTATTGTTACTGCCAAAATAGTTTCTCATATTATAAGATATAGGCAAGAAATAATAAGCAAACAACATGCATACAAAACTCTGTTTTTTTTAAAGTCAACAGAAAATGGAAATATACTTTTTAAAGTTTCTAATACTAGGAGAAGATATCATACAATGACTTTTAAATAAATTGTAAGTCAAAGATACAGTATAAATCTTAGAACAAAAATTAAGATTAAGCAATATTCAGAA
>NW_004524580.1:6056086-6067302 GCF_000260255.1 Octodon degus
CATTTTTTAGTTCCGAAATTATTTCTGATCTGATTTCTTCTATACCTTTCTGCAGTTGATTCTTTACTGTCATCGCTATTATATCTGGTGTGTGATTTCCAGTTTCCTCAGTGCTAGTGTCTTCTGCATTTGTACTGGGTGAACTCAGGGCCTGAGACTGCATTTTGTTCCTTCTCTTTGTCATTTTGTATACCATTGTCTTCTGACCTTCGGTGTAGAGCTTAGATAGAGTTATTACCTTAGCACCAGGTCTGGATCTACGAAGTTCAGATTTCTCCAGGTGGGTGTTGTTTGGATCTGGCTGTTGTGCTCCACTTCTTTCTGCTGTAGGCATTAGAGTTGAATCCTTTGTGTCTCAGGCAAGATGTTCTGCTCCTGAATCAGCTGGGTGGGTCTTGCCTCTAGCCTCTTTGCAGGGAGTTCTGCTGAAGGGTTCTGTGCTGGGCCTGCAGCCTGGGTGGAATGAGGATCCGCGGGCCCCAGGTGGTCTCACTCACTTGCAGAGACTGCGCTCCTGGTCTATTCAGGATCCGGAGGGCCCTGGTCATCTCACTCACTCGCAGGGCCTGCACTCTGGGTCTGTTCAGGATCCCACCAGTCCCCGGGTCATCTCACTCACTCGCAGGGCCTGCACTCTTGGTCTAATCCACTATTACTTTTATTTGTTTATTTGTTTGTCTCTCCTTCTACAGATAGAATTATTGTGCATTTCATTCAGTATTACAAAATTAGGTCTTTTGAATATATTCTCAATAAATATTTCTCATGTATATCATTTAATATATTTTGACTAAGCATCCCTAAGTACAAATAATTCTAACAAATTTAAAGTTCAGGTAGTATAAATTAGTTTTTGTGACATATGTTGTGTCATAGAATAAAACATATTGGCTCTACAGAATATCTGGTTCAAATGCAGAAATTATTTTATGAGTTCCCCTCAGTAAATTTCTCTCTGAGACCTCTATCAGTAAAACAAGGACACCCAGATATTTGACCAAACACCATTCTAGATACTGTTATGACACAGAAACACAGGAATACATGTGTACAAGTGTACATGTATGTGATTGTGTTTATATACGTAGACATATTAATTGCTCTCGAAATTACTATAACATACTAACCTTTCCTAGTTAAAATTCAACTCTAAAACATTCCTTGGAAGTCTCAGAGGTGCATTTTTAAAGGTGATTGGATATAGGGGTGCTATGCTCATCAGTGGATTGAGCCTAATGTGTTATGTGATGCAGCAAGGTTGGAAGAGGTGTATCATTGAGATTGTGTCCATGAAAGATCATCTCCCTCCCTAGCTCTTTCTTTCTTTCTTTCTTTCTTTCTTTTTCCTGCTCCCACAGATAGAGCAGCCTTCCTCTCTCCTGCCCTTCTCTTTGCAGCTTCAGCCTAACAGCTGGCTGACTGTGTATGGACTGAATCTACAATAGACCCTCTCTACTTTCAGGTCTGAGTAATACATGCTATGTCTGATGCATGTAGTAATAATGATTACATGATCAGTACCTTATTTTGGTAGGTTATTGTGTCTGATACATACCAATTGCTCAGTAAGAATTTGATGAATGAATGAATGAATGAATGAATGTCTTTTGAACACCCATTATTCCAGATAACTACATGGTCATAGGATTTGGTCAATTTTAATTTCTGAGTATTGTTTGGAGTTGCATGTCTACCACCTTTCTCTCTGTGTGAATATCTATTATATATGCAACTGTAATCAGTGAAAATAAGTATTTCTCTTATGATCCGAAAGTACAGTTTGTGAATGAAAGGAAATCAAATGCCAAATCACTCTATGAATCTTCCAGCTACTTTAAAATAAGCCTCATTTTATAGGACTAAAAACCCTTCATAAGAGTGTTTGAACTTTAGTTAGCTAACTAAGTTATGTTCCTTAGGAAAATCGTGTAAAAATATTAGGTATTTTAGTTCAGATGAAAATCTCAAGTGGTAAGGGATTGTGAAAATATTTGAGAATCTGGAAATTAAGGACAAAAATTTTAAGAATGCACCACTTCAAATGGTGCTTAAGTGAGAATGTATTATGATCCAAAACATTGCAAAGACTGAAACAGTGATGAATTTCAGCAGATTCACACATTTCATGAAAGTGGTGTGCTGTGTGTAGGCAGCGGCCCTCAGATGACTTCATGGTTAGAGTTTCCCTAAAGATATCAACCAGGACATCAAGAGGCAGAAATGTTTAACAGATGCGGTAGAGCAGACATTGGAATGGACACGGGAATCTTAGTGCCAGCGCAGCTGAATATCCAGAATCTCTATTTCGGAGACAGGAAATAGATAAGAGACAGAGAGAATGACTGAAAGTACAAAACAAAATGCTGGAAACCAAACATCTTCCTAGCTTCCAACCAGACTTCTATATAAAAGTTATATTTTTTAAACTTGTTTTTAATTCTTAGTGTTAGTGTGAATATTCTAAAACTTAGCAACAATTCTAAATGCCTACTAATTTAGGACAAGTCATCAATGTCTCTTTCTTTTGAATACTCTCATTTGGTATTTGGGTGAAAATATCTTAATTAGAATGTCACAAATTAGGATTTAGGATTGTTTAGAATAGAAAAACCTCTTTTTACTTTTAATGATGCATTTATTATCAACCTACTGACAGCTAAACTGGATTTTTAAGTGTTTAAAATAGTTATTTATAATTAAACACTTTTATATCGAGTTTTGCTTATTTCATCAGATACTGAAGTAAGCCTTCTCATTCCATCAAGTTTTAGTGTCATAGAGGAAATTGCTACATTTTACTTCTTTTGTCATGTCAACTGAGAATCAGTTTCTAGATGTATTAAAGATGTACAATTGGTTCCTTTTATTTTTCATGAAATGTATACATATTGGAACACTGATGTATCAGAGCCACTTACAAAAAGCGTGGAACAGAATTAAGGGAACCACAACTAGGTTTTTGGACTTCCCCTTCAGATTCTTAGGTTCCTTGTATAACATAAAATACCTCAGGATAATTTATGACTAGGTAAAATGACATTCAGGACATAAACTGAGTTTCCTGTTTTTAGTAACAAAAAGATATAACTTTTTCTTTGAGCAACAGAGCTATAAGCTGAACTATATACTTGCAATCTCTAGTGACTTTTATGCTCCTGGTCTTAAGTATTCTGGAGCTGTCTATCACAGTCACTTGGCACAATCAGTGCTCATTTGACTTGTAGTGGACCCATAGCTTGACGAGCATCAGTCAAGAACACATAAGGACCTGCAGAGTGATTTTGAAGTAGCTATTGAGGAATCTGTTCTAATCCACGTAATTTGAGTGATTCGTTCTCTTAATGTTTGTCCAACTCTATCATCATTTTTCACTGAGCAAATGAAATTTACTGCTTCTGTTGATGGGCACAATTCTAAAGTGATTTCAAGCTGGGAACACTATTAAGTAAGCGAAGAGATGGGATACAACATGGATACTTAAAAAAAAATTGAAATAAAACCAGTTGCGACCAGAAGTGTACGTAGAAAGAAGAAACATTTTCTCTCCTGCTATTCCTCTATTTTGCATTTCTCAATCACATCATTCTGTGCATAGCTGAAGTTTGCAACTTTTTAAAGCTCTTATAACAAATTTTAAAACTGCTAATTAGTTTTAAGATGAAAAATACATGTTTTTACTTTTTACTTGCTTGTTTTCTAACTGCAAATTTTAGGTATAGCATGATGTGTACAGCTAGTCACTGTATTCTTTCAAGTGTTTTTCCATCCCAGAAACAATGCATATTTATATCTATTTGTAATAAAAGATGCTTATGGTATAATCTATGCATATATATTTTTATAGATATAGATATATTTGCCAAGCTAGTGATCATCAAAGCACAGGCGAAATAACGCCTTTGTGAGTTCTTTTGCACTTCTCAGTGAATGGTCTAACTTCAGAAACGTGTCTCTAAAGGGCTTAATACTCTGGTACTGCCTCAGACCCCAGCCAACATGCTGGCCACAGGGTTTATTGTGTAAATCTGCTCAGTGAAACCCTCACCATCACTAGGGCTGACAGATACTGTCAGAGAATCTAGAGTTGCTTGGAAAGTGCAAAGGCCTGAGTTCAATCCTTGGTTCTACAAAGAGAGAGAGAGAGAGAGAGAGAGAGAGAGAGAGAGAGAGAGAGAATCTAGAGACCACAAATCTGCATAGAGAATGCAAAAACTGGCAGATGCAATTATAGAAAACTTGTCTCTAAATCAGGGAAATTAGCCAACTTTACAAGAACAGCATTCTTAGAGTTGATTTCATATTTCAGAAGTCATTTTTGGTTGTCAGAAGTTTGCAATACTTTACATAATGATACTTAGGAGAAGTGGGGTGTGAGTATTAGGTTCCTAGTAACATGCAAGCATACAGGCACAAACAGGCAGAAAAGATATTTGGTTTTTATTTTGCTTCTTTCTTTACAAGGGAAACAAAATTAACACTTTTAATTTTATATGTTTAATCTGGAAGAGACAGTTTAGTGTTAATAAGTAACAAATAATTGGAAAAGTCTTTCTAATTATTATTATTTTATAATGTCTTTTATATCATACTGTCTTAATGAGATACATGGCAGGTACAGTGAAGGAAAGAATTTAGATACAGCACATGTATTAGAAGTACTTAGTACGTCCTCTCCAGCCTTACAAGAACTGTCTGTGCTCTGTTAATGGAAGATGAAAATAACAAGGGCCTGGTTACTTATACTACTCTACTTCTGAAGAAAAAATATGTTACATAAAGTTGTTTCAATGTCAAATACACAAAACTAATAACACTTATTAAATAATTCATACGGCTCTTTAAAACAATTCATATAAAACAATTTCATGTAAAAACAATTTAGTAAAACTCTTAAAGTTTCATTTCCTAAGGGTTTCAGGGTAATGTCTGGTAGAATCCTTTAGGTAAAATTATTAGACCAACATATAATTCACAGAAAGAATGTTGGCATGAGGTCAAAATCCTACAGAGGAGAATTAGAGGATGTGAGGAAAACTCTGATTCTGCTTTCTGAGCACCCTAGGCTGAGCAAGTGACGAATTAAGTTTTTAAGCCATTTTCTTAGTTATAAAATGCAGAGATAATGACACCTATTACTTGGGGTAAGAATCAAACAAAATAATATCATGTCAAGCATCTAACAGGTGACCTGTGTAGACTTAGTATTCTACATAAGATTTACTCAGGGAACAAACATAATAGCCAAGTTAGGAACCTCACTCTGTTTTGAAACAGTTCTAATTGTCACAAAGTTCTGAAATTTGTCTCCCTGCAAATTCCAACATTAGAACTCATTATATTCACTGGAGCAGATAAATTTAATTCCTTCTTCCACATGAACACGCTTAAGAGACCAGAACACAGCTTCTTCCCATCTTCCTTTTACCCCAGTTGAGCATCTGCAAAGAAATTGTGTTGTTTCTTAACTACTTTTTTCTAAAGTGTAATTAAAATATAAGAACCTTTAAAAACCATTCATGCCTGAGTAGGAATCAGTATAAGACAGAACATTTTCTACCTCGCTCAAATCTATTCAGTAATAGAAAATACAGAATAACCTTTCCATCAAGTTATACTTGTAAGATAAACCTTAATAAAAATCCATAAGGTATCTCTTAAACCATGTCCAGCCTCTTTCCTGAGCCATTTTCCAAATACAAAAGAGTTGTAGTACTGATCACTATAAAAAATCCTGGCATCTCAACACAAGGATTTCTGACTACTAGGTCTCCTCAAAACTTAATGATGGTGCCCCAAATTTTGCTTCTGTAGGTTAAACCTATTTTTACATATTGTTAAAAATGAAAATGGAGATAGATATTTGTTAATTCATCACTACAGTTGCTCAATACAATTCTCACAATGTTTGCCAGAGCACCTAGACAAGAGAAACAAATAAAAGGGATCTGGATAGCAAAGAAAAAAAGCTGAATTATCATTATTTTCAGATAACATGATTTTCTGCATAGAAGAACCCCAAAATCATACCAGAGGTTCCTAGATTTAATAAAGAAGTTCATTATTGGACAAAGATGTGTAGGCAACATTAAAAGATCAATAGCATTCCTGTACACAAATAATAAATTCACAGAGAGAAAATTTAGAAAAACAGTATCTTTCGTAGTACTACAAAGAAAAATGAAATGCTTAGAAATTAACCTAAACAAAGAAGTTAAAAACTTCTACAATGAAAGCCATAGTACTCTGGAAAAGGAGCTTTAATAACACTAGAAAACTGAAAGAAAGTTAATGTTCTTGGATAGACACAATAAATATAGTCAAAATATCATGTTTCCAAAATTATAATACATAAATAGTGATGTTAAGCTCAACTGCCTATGTTATAGGGTAATAATATCATTAAGCTTCTCTGCTGGAGGGTTAACAACTTAAGTCTTCAGACCAAACAATTAGAGAAAAAGAAAAGTTACAAGGACAGCCAACATTTGGCCCTAGCCATTCAAGATTAGTGAGGACTCAGGACATAAGAGAACCTGTACTGTAACATCATGTAACTCAGTGATGTCCCAAATTTTCTGATCAAGGAGATTATGGGGCCACAGAGGAAAGTTATCGACAATGTAGAATGTTACTAAGGACAGTCACATGGAGAGAAAACATTCTCTCAGGCTTTCACAGAGAGCAAATTGGTCAAGCAATGGCCGTGACTCATCTGCATGGATGACACTGACAGAAAATCTACAAACTGCTGTACAGAGTATCAGGGTAAATCCTGAAGGAATCTGACTAATCTTGTCAGGTATAAAAGTTACATTTTTCGTTATATAGGTCTTGCTTTACCTTGGACTTAACCAACCAGCACAGAAGTATAAAAGTGAGGTATAAAAAGTAAAGTCATATTAATATGCTGAGCTGTAAAAGGCTCAAGTCAACAACTTCTAACATTGCCAGTCATGTGGATAACCCACTACTATTATGAACTACTGGACTATACTGCATTACTTTGCTGAATTCACACACTGACAATATTCAAATTGCAATGGAATACCCATCTCTGACAAAACTAAATAAAAAAGAGGGATATAAATGTAAAACCATTTTGTAGTGAAAATATATATATATATATAAATATATACAAAATAGTATAGAAATATAGCTACTTTCTTAGTTAAATAAGAAGAAAGATTTGTACTAATAGTGTTTAGATAAGATATCATGTCTGCATCTTGTACTATGAATAATTACTACAAAGATAATATGCAACATATTTATTGATTATTGTAACTGTTCTACTAACCTGTTTTGAATCTGTCTCACTGGTATTTCTTTCTCAATAAAATTAATTTAAAAGTTGTTATACAGGCTTAACATAATCTAAATGAAAATGCCAATAGCATTCCTCATAGAAGAGTCATAGAATGTCAAAGCAATTCTGGACAACAAGGATAAAGCAGCGGCATAACAATCTTGAACTTAAATTATACTGCAAAGTTACAGGGATAAAAACAAACAAATAAGTGAACAAAGTAAAACAAAAAACACCCAACATGATACTGGCCAACAAGAGATGTGTGGATTGATGGAACAGAACAGAAAATGCAGAAACAATTTCAGGCACATTCAACTCTCTTATCTTTCACAAAGGGAATAAATCCTTTTGTTGGAGGCAAGATACCTCTTTTATAAATGTGTTGGAAATGGGCTAGCCATAAGCAGAAGGTTCAACCTGAACTCATATATCTCACCGTACTTTACACTAGAATCAAAATGGATCAAAGACCTATATATTAAAGCTGAAATACTTAATTTGCTGAAAGATAAAATAGATAAAAACCTTGAAGACATAGGTATAGGCAAATATTTCATTAACAAAACCTGGTTGAACAAGACATACTACCTAGAATCAATAAATGGAATCACATTAAATTAGAAGTTTCTGTGTAGCAAAGGAAATCGCTGAATGAAGAGACATTCTACAGAATAACAAAATAAATAAATAAATAAGATGTTCATTAGACAAATGGCTAATATCTAGAATATGTAAAGAACTCAAAAATTAGAGTCCCCAGATTTAGAGACCCAATAAAAGTAGGACATGAAGTGAACAGATACTTCTCAAATGAAGGACAACTGGCAAACAAATACATAAAAAATGCGTAGCATCATGACCATTTGAGAAGCACAAATTGAAACAATTCTGAAATTCCATCTTACTTCAGAAAGAATGGCTGACATCAAGAAATTAGCCAAGAACAAATGTTGGTGAAGTTGCAGGGAAAAAAGGAAAGTTTCTTACTTGATGTTGGGAGTACAAACTGATACAATCAAAATGGAAATTGGAGTGGAGATTATTTCAAAAAAATTAAAAGTAGAAATGCTTCTTGAGCCAGTTATTCCCCTTCTAAGTATCTTCTGGAAAGATTAAAAGTATCTCAGTGGTGTATATATGCTCATGTTCATGCTATCACAATTCATGATAGCGAAAAGTTGGAAACATCTTGTGTTAGTTGATACATTGTGTCAACTTGCCTGGATCATCTCCAGCAGACCTCAGCATGGGGGCCTTGCCATGCAGGTGGGCAGGGCCCAGGAATTGAGAAAGGCAGGAAGCCGCCCTGCCTGGTTTCCTGCCGTACCCCAACGCTTCCGGGGAGAAGTCCCAGTCTTCTGAGGAGCTTGACCTTTGCGGCCGCACCACTGTGGAGGAGCTCGGATCTTCACTGTAGAGTGCTGGTCTTCGCAGTCAGCGCAGAAGGAAGAGAGAGGTTTGATGGACCCCGCAGCTCCTGCTGCACCTCCTCTGCTCTTCCCTGTTTTCTGCCGCGTTGAACTGCTGTCGTTTTGCCTCGGAGCCAGCAGAATATGAACTGAACCCTCCATTAACTGTGAACTAAATAAACCTTTCCTTCCTTCGTTTTGAGTGTCAGGTACTTGTCCCAGCAATGAGAGAAGAGTAACTAAGACAGAGCTTATATGGTATTTATGCACAATGGAACACTGTTCTGCCCTCAAGGACAATGCACTTGAGTCATCTGTAGGAACATGGATGCAACTGGAGACCACAATGTCAAGTAAATCAGACACACAGATTAAATATTACATGGTTTCTCTTACATAAGAAGTCCAATATAAATGTAAAGTACAAAATAAAATCCAGAGAAAATGTTATTGTAATCATATATATGCGTATATATATACCTTGATTTTGATTTAGTATAAACTTTTTATACTTTTTTGTCCTGTAAATCAGACTATTAATCTGTTATGATAATTTATTTCATAAAGAATTCCAAGTAAATAAATCTCATGCTGGCAAAAATAAAAAAATAAAAAGAGTTTGGAGGGAGAAGAGAAAAAATTGAGATGTGTTATATACATGTACTAAATCCACACAGAGAAAATAATCATTGTCTACTCCAAACATGTATTCATAAAAATAAAAAAAAACAATTGTTTTACTATGCATTAGCACAACCAATATACTTTTGTGAGAAAAATATATTTTCCACAAACCAAACATATTCCATTGTTTATATTGTACATATTGTACATGCTCAAAAATTGAGACTGGATCTTCATGATTTCTTGTTGAGTGATATGGGTTTTTTTTTTTTTCTTTGGGGAGGTATAGACCTCTTTAAATACCACAATATGCTACTCAGGGTGAAGACACTTGGAAAGCCAGTAAGACTTAGAGAATTAGAAGTTTGGCAACTTGTCTTGCTCTTTCACAGCTGAAGCTGAAGAGTTTTGACAGAGCTTAAATGAAACAGCAGCACCCATGTGTATAGAACAGCAAGACGCTACTGACGGCCTGCAAGTCACCAGCTGACTCCATGTCCCGCAGAGGACCCACAGCTGGCCTGGGCCTGCAGCGTGGCTCCCTTTGGAGGACGGGGCTGCCAGCACCCGTGTCCCCCCTTCACGGAGGCTGTGATGCTGGGGGCTTCCCTCTTCTTGGGTGGCCTTCCACTTCTTTGAGACACCTGCTGCAAAATTTCCTCATATCTACTTCATATTTGACCCATTTAACAGGTTCATCTTTCATTTCATTAAAGCCCTTTCAGTGTGTTCAAAAAATTCTTATTGAATAAGTAAATAAATGTAGGCAAAAACTTATACAATTAAAATTTATGAGATTAGAAAATAAACACAGAAGATCTGAACACTAACAAGCAATGAAGGAACACAGGTTTGGAGAGCAGATGAGGTAAGAGGGGAGGGAGGGAAGGGTAGATACAACTTTGGCCAATTTTGTAAATTCCTATTTTTTTTCAGTGTATTTGGTGGTTACAGCATCTCATCACACAGCTTGGACTCATAGTGATCCTCCTGCTTTCACCTCAGCAGCTTGGATTATAAGCATGTGGCTGACTCAGCCCACCCTGGGGGTGTGGCTGGTGTGGGATATGATGCCAGGGATTGAATGTAGGTCCCTGTACCTGCCTAAGCAGGCACATAATCCACTAATCTATCCCTCCAGCCTTGTAAATTTCTGTTCTAATAGATACATGGCTTTGCAGTAATTGCTTTTACTCAAGTCCAGTTCAGTAAATTTCCCCAAACATTGACCTTCTTATTTGAATGAATGGCTTGCTGTGGCTGCACTGAATGAAGGGGAAATGCCTTGGCCACACGCAAAATATAAGTTTCAGTAAATTTGCTTGAAAACTTCCTTTTTAAATGCTTGTTATAATATTAAGGAAGCAAGAGGACAAGCCAAATGTGGACACTGGGATGGAAATACTTTCATTCATTTCTGCACAAGACCTCATTTTTAATCTGCAATGCTTGTAATTTCATTTGCTACAAGTTCAACATCCACTGGTAAATTTTTGAATAAAACTGTTCAATTACTGCTCCACTATCCCAATAATTGGGATTTCTAACACTTTATAAGATTCTAGAAAAATATTCTGTGTGGCTAAGGTTGGAAAATTTTATTATCTTTCCTTCACATATAAACAATAATTTTGAATGCCATCAGAAACAGGTAAAAATAGTTTTGAAGATGGTAATTATTAATTGAGGCTACCATCAATTTTCACTGGTTATAAAATCAGACTTCTGAACTTACAAGAGAAATAAACAACATCAGTTTTTATCACATCTTTGTATTTTGCCAAGGTATATTGTCTTGTTTTGCTGGTAAATTCAACCAAAACTTGTGAAAAAATGTGAGTGAACAGTCATCTCCTACACAAGACCTCATATTT
>NW_004524580.1:6067822-6071556 GCF_000260255.1 Octodon degus
TGTCTGTGCCTGTGTAAAAGTTTCAGCCTAGGAGGTAAAAAAGTATAAAATAAGCTGTATCACTTCACATTACAGAATTTTCCCCATTAAACTTTGATGTACTGTATCAATTCACCACACAATAGGATTTTTTTCCTCCTTCAGTATAGAATAGCTTTGAACTGTAATATATCAGACTTCCCATGCTAATTATTTTAGTAGTTGCATGAATAGAAGCGTTTCTGCTTGTATTTTTTATCTACTTTCGCTGAACAACCTTTCGTATAAAATCATTCTTTGTGTTTGCTTTTATTTTTTTAACAATCCAAATGAGATGTGAGGGAAAACATGACTTTGACATTAACTGAGGGCCATGTTAGGACCTGCTCTGAGGGGATATGCATCAAATGATTCATGGTACAGCTATGAAATCTGCTTCCTGTTCTAAGATCCAGATGTCAAAGCTCATGAAGCCATAGGCCCCTAAAAAAAACAATGCTCTCCTTTCAATTCTCAACAGCTTAGACCTGCCCTTGAGAACTGCTCAATAGATGCCAAACACATACTACATGAAGAGGAGCCAGAGGGGATGTGTAGTTCTGTAGAAGGGTCAAGTACATGGTTGAAATCAAAGTCTCAGTGCATACTTGTTTCTTAAAGGAGGGAAGCATCTGTATTCACACTAGAGATGGTCCTGTGAGATTGCCTTGTATTTTATTCTGCCTCTATTATGTAAAGGATTCAGGGAAGGGCGGAAGCAAAATACACATAAACCACCCACATGGGCACACACACATATCCATTTAATCATGTAATGATCTGCTTTCATTTGACAAAAACAAAACCATTCAATGCTCACAATTGAGTGGCCTCTCTGGAGATAAGGCTTGGAACATCATTTATTAATGTTACCATTAGATGATGCTCAAGAATTTCATGTCTTTCATAGTCTGTAGGAAATGTGAGCTGAAGAGAGCAACAAAAACTGGCATTTTCCTGAACCTCACTCCACGCTTACTTTTTCTTTCTTTTTAGCACTTTAGCTCTTAATTATATTTAGCATTTATCATGTATTCACAATTAAGTTAGGCCTATACCCTGCCAAGCCATATTACATCTGCCCTTTTCTCCCAGGATTTCTTCAGATATTTCAAGTGAAGTACATAGATGTCTTTTCTACTTTTTAGTGTGGGAAAAAAATAGGTAGCTACAATTCATTGTGATTTCATTCACTAAGATAAAACAGTTGCCCAGAACCATTAATATTAGGAGGGTCTGAATTAAAATTGGCAACTCCATACATATGCACACACAAATCCTCCTCTAAGAGTACAGTGGTAAAGATACAGAATCATAATCAACTTTTTCTAAGCACTATGAAATAGAAGTGTTTGTGAGTTACTTGTCACAGGCTGGAATAGAAAGTACACAAAAGAAGAGAAACATTATTAGTGTTTACCACTCTAGCCACTTTTCAAAAGCTGGAAAGAAGAGAGCACATCTACCTGACCAGTATCTTTTATGTTTGAAAATTCTTCCTGTTCCCTGTAGTACATCTCAGTGCAGGAAACACATACCCTGATGTGTTTGCTTTTCACACTACTGAAACATGATTTCCAACATTCACAGCTCAGGACGGACTGGTGTTGACTCACAGCTTCTCTGAGTCCCGGTTCATGATCTGCTGGCTCCAGTGTGAACATAGCACCATGAAGGGGTTGAGCAGAAGGAAGCTGCTCACAGCATGGAGGCCAGGAAACAGCAAGAACAAGAGAAGGAGAGTGGGAGGGAGGTGCATCCTTTTAGGCCACACTGCCAGTGGCCTACCTCTTCCAACCGGGCCCCACATCTTAACAGCACAGTCAGGTATGGGTTCACCAGTGAATTAGTCCACCAGTGAGTATAGCTGCAGCACCACCCAGTCACCTTCCCAGCCCAATATCTGAGTGATGAAACTTTGGGAAAACATTTTCTATCTAAACCATAATGCCCCAAATTCAAGTTCTCTCATTTAGAGTAGTACAAGGAATGATGCAGTAATGAAGATCCATACTTGGAGGTTTGGCCACCCTCTTGCTCTTCTGTATATTCAAATGGGAAACAATTTATTCAGAACCATATGTATATATATATATATATATATATATATATATATATATATGCATTCTTATTTAAGATCTGGTTCCTCCTCCATCACAATATAATTGTGACTGTCATTACTGTAGAATGGGTATAAGATACTGGGTATCTTATAAATTCATAAGATATTTCCAACTTAAAAATGATTTTAAATAATTAAGTTAAAATTCTCACTACAAGGATAATGCTGTTTATGCATCACAGCTGGTTGAGATACATTGGTTATCTCAAGAACTTTTTGATGTATATATTATAATGAAGGAAGTTCCAAAAATTCATTTAATACTACCAGTATATACTGGGAGATTAATATATGTATAAGCATTGGAAAGTGAAGGAAGGTCTCAGACCTCACAGACATGAGTACTAAGTGTGGCCAAGAACTCTGTAACCTGTTTTAAACCTCCTACAGAGCAGGAATTCTCCATGTGTAGATATCCTATACTTGATCATAACTGCAAACTTTAGACTGTTTGTGTGATGTTGCAAAGCATCTAGGATATAGACTTGAAAATAATATCTATGCATTACCTAACCTATTTAAAGTTTACAAATATGTTTATAGAATATCTTTTGATGAAAAGAAACATCTAATTTCAAAATATCATTCTACCTTTACCATTTTCTATAATTTCAGTGACACTAAAATTTCTTCAATTTTATACATCCTGTTTATAGTGCGTATAATTTTGGAATATCTGGGGGTATAAATCCATCTAGTACTTCAGTGTCTTTATATTTTTCTGTGTAAACCTAAATTTGTATTTCCTATATTTTCATTTCCTCAGATTCCTGCCTTTTTTGTAAATGGCAAAATACATGACTTCCTTATTCTTCATAAAATTTAAATCATCTCTCTTGTCCATACCAATTATTTGCTCAGAAATTTACTTTCCTTAAGAGTTTGCATCATTCCTGAAAAACTTTGCCATCTTTCCATTGTAGTTAAAAATAAGCACTATGCACTAAAATTATAACTTGTAAACCAAAGGATAGGACAGGACTCCCCTTGCAACCTGAATGGTAATGGTAGCATAACTAAGATGACTAAAACAAAATTCCAAATGACAAAGAAGTTGAATTTCAGCACAATTTTGGAGAAAATGGTATATGCTGTACTATAAAGAATAAAACTAAAATCCTGGTCTGCTTTTATGTCAATATGGATAAAGAGTAGGACCAACAAGTGAATTATAATTCCAAAATACATTGTAATTCTAGCTATAAAAGCCAGAATGTTATTTGGATATGCAAACAGTTGTATAGTTTCTAAACTTACAAAATAATTATTTTCTAGAAAAAAATGACCCCTTTGTCACTGGATTGACTTCTCTTAAAGCAAAAATTGGATGTGTTTTTTAAAAATTTATTTATTTGATATAGAGTCTTGCCAAGCAGTTCATTCTCATAGTGATCTTCCTGTAGCCTCACTTAGTTCTGGGATTACAGGTGTGTGCCACCATACCCAGTTTCGGGATGTGTGTTTTTAAACCTATTTTTTTTTATTTAAATGATGTTATTCTGGGCTATTATGAACTCAGAAAAATTAATAAAATATCCAGTCAAAAATTGGCATCTAAAAGAATTACACATTTCTCAGAAGTACAAATGAGCAA
>NW_004524580.1:6071986-6074667 GCF_000260255.1 Octodon degus
CAGATGTACCTTGAGAACATAATATTAAGTAAAATAAATCACTAAGAGTTTACATATTGCAGAGATTCTCCTATATGAGAAAATAAAAATAAATGAAAGATTAAGATAAAACATAGATAACAGGTATCAGAGATACATTTTTTGCAAACAGCAAGGGACCAAGAAGTGGGCAAAGGAATGGCAGTAGGAGAGAAAGTAGGAAGAACTGAGAAGTGCTATGTGTGGGTACCAACTCATCACGATTTATGTAATCATTATGTAATATAAGCCAGTACTAATGAATACAAAAACTAAATAAAATCCCAGGAAAACATGATGCTATTTGATAAACACATTTATACATTTTCAAAATAAGTTAAAAATGAAAATAGGTATGTTCTATCTGTTGCAAAAGCCTGGGTTATATTATACTGAAAATTTCAAGCCTTAAATGATTTTTGAAAATTTAATGCACACTATCTATTAAAAATGGGAAATGTGGTGTGAAAGATTTTGCTAAAAGCAGTTGGTTGCTATGGTAGCAAAAAATAAACTCAGACACAAAAGAGAAAGAGTGCATGTGTGTACCATTATATGGTAGCACTTGAAAGGGAAAAGTTTTATCTTCTTTTTCATTTGGGAAAAGAATGAACAATGAGGATGGCTGAGAGACAGATTCCAGCTAATCTAACTAAAAAATTCAAAGTAGTCAGTGGTTCAGGGGAAGTTTACAGTAAGATTTGGATGAGATAGCCCAACCAAGCTCCAAGGGTTGGACAACCTCATTAGCTGGAGAAGAGAAACACAAAAGGACTAAACAGGGTCAGCAAGATAGCTTAGCAGACTGAACTCCTGCTTAGGCAAGCACAGGAACTAGATTGGGTCTCAGGACCACATGCTGCTCTGGCCATGCCCCCAGGCATGCTGTGCTGGCCACCGAGACCAGGCATGATGGTGCATGTCTGTAATCCCAGCGCTAGGGAGGCTGAAAACATGTGGATCACTATGAGTCTGAACTGTAGTGAGACCCTGTAGCAAATACATTTTAACAAAGAAAGAGAACAAAAGGACTAAATAGTCAAATTCTAAGTTTACACTTTCTATTACTTTACTACAGATGTATATATGCCTTTGAGTTGTATCCAATGAAAATAACTTTAAAACATATGTCATGTGTTTATGTATGATTATTTTTTCAAGGAGTTATGTTTTGCAACATTTTTGTTTTGTTTGAGCAATGGCCTTGTGATATAATTCAAGGTCACCTTGAGCTGACTATGTAGCTCAGGCTGGCCTCAAACTTGCAATGATCCTCTTGCTTCAGCTTCCTGAGTGCTAGGATTACAAGTGTGTGCCACCAGGTCTCATGGGCCTTTTCATTACAGGGTATGAGCAAATAAGAGATTTACCAATGTGGCACTGCAACACAACTGGATAGAAAAGGAGGTACACTGGGGATACTCAGAAAAGGTGGACTTAAGATCACAGGTGCTCTGAAATGGGGGAGAGAATCACACTCAGAACTGGAAAAGCAAACTGGAAGATGAACCATCTAGGTCAAACCAAATATCCAGTCATTGAAACAGGTTCACACCAGCCCCTGTAGGGAGCAGCATTTAGGGCAGCGCTTCTAATCAAAGGCCAGCCCACTGCCATATGCTCTTCTTTATCCTCTCTCCCTTCTGGAAGAGGAAAACTAGTGTGGTAATAAAGTGTGGTTGGAGCTCAGAGAGAAATGAAAGTGATGAAAAGCAAAACAAACCAACACAAAAACAGATAAAACCCAAACAAAGGAAAAACACTGTTCCTCTCCTCATCACCCTTCCACCCATGGTGACACTGCTTCCTCCTAAGTGCCAACAAAGGATGCTCCCATCCCAGACCAAACACAGAAAGGTTAAACACCATGAACCGGGGACAGCAACCAGCCTTCCTAGAGACCTCAGCAGGGGAAGACAGAACATTCAGAGTGAAGACTTTCCTGTTGTGTCCTCCAAGAGTGGCATGTTTCATTCTGTGAAAATCCCTAACCAGAGACCACCTATAAGCCAAGCCAGGTGGACTGCACCAACTCCCACAGGGACAAGGAGAAATTTGAGCAGGAAAGAACCAGAGCACTGCTGTCCAAGAACCAATATATACACAGAGGGCTCCTGGAATATGACAGAATGAACAGGGAGGGATTTTCCCAGTAGGGAGGGGATCAGGAGAGGTAAGACATTGGCAGAAGTTGGTGGAGATCAAATCATTTCATATTCTCCTGTTACCAGTTTAAAACAATGCTGACAGCTAGATTGCAACAAAGATGTGGGTGCAAAGAAATCAGCATCCCTCACCACTCCTAAGTGAGCCACTTGCTTGGCTGTCTATAGCTGGCCGGGACTAGCCCGGGGGAGAGGGGATTGATGGATATAGTGCTGCCTGTACAGAAGGGCAGCCTGTGGAGGCTGTTTTTATGTCTTCTTGCTGGGAGTCTAATCTGAATTCTTTCCAGTATTGTTCACACTGTTTTTTTCTTGTTGCCAATTCTTCAATTCTTGCTTCTGTATCAAACAATATTTTTATTTTTTTAACTTTGTAAAATTGATCAAGTTTTTCCTTAGCTCTGGTCTCTCTTCATGTTTCTTTCATTTTATCATTCTAAACTTCTCTTCTTCCTATTCTGTTCTCTTTTACTGCCCTTGGCTTTAGTTTTTATTTAT
>NW_004524580.1:6076982-6081487 GCF_000260255.1 Octodon degus
CAATCCCTGCTGATTTTGTCATGGTAGCTTTGCAGCACAATTTCAAGTCTTTGATTGTGATGTCCCCTCATGTGCCTTTGTTACTCAGGACTGCTTTTGATATTCTAGGTCTAAATGAAGATCTCTGAAGTATGCTAACAGTGTTTTTTTGGAACTGCATTAAATTTGCACAGCAGTTTTGGGAGTATGACCATTTTCAATACATTGGCTTTGCCCATTCAAGATCAAGGATATCTTTCTATTTTCTGAGATCTTTTATAATCTGCTTTTTTAGGCTGCTATAATTTTCACTGTACAGATATTTTACATGCATTTTTGATTGATTCCTAAGTATTTAATTTTTTTACATGCTGTTGTGAAAGGTGTGCATTCCCTAGTTTCTCTCTCTGTGAGTTTGTTGCTTGTATACAGGAATGCTACTGAGCTTTGTGTTTCCTGATATACTGCTGAATTTTGATATTAAATTGACAAGATTTTTGGTGGAATGTTGGGGTCATCTAAGTAGAGTATCGCATCCTCTACAAAAACAATTTAACTTCTTTCTTTCCTGTCTTTGTTCCTTTTATATTTTCTCTTGCCTAATTGCTCTGGCTGATGTTTCCAGAACTATATTGAATAGAACTAGTGATAATGGACCTTCTTGTCTTGTTCCTGATCATAGAGTGAAAGCTTTCACATTTTGACTATTTAATATGTTGTTAGCTGTTGATTGGTCACAGATGGCTTTTGCCAGGTTGAGATAAAAATGATCTATTCCAATTTTCTGTAGGGTTTTTATTATGAATTGGTGTTCAATTTTGTCAAATGTTTTTCTACATCTATTCAGATAATCATATGATTTTGTATTTGGGTCTGTTAATGTGGTGTATTAAATTTATTGATTTGCATATGCTGAACTATACCTGCATTCCTGGGATGAATCCTACTTGGTCATGATGTATAATCTTGATGATTAGCTACATTCTGTTTGTCAATATCTTATTAAGGAATTTTTCACCTATGTTCATTAGGGAGATTGGCCTGTTGTTTTCTTTTGTAGTTGTATTCTTCTCTCATTCTTTTATCAGGGTAACACTTGCTTCCACAAACGATTTTGGAACTACTGCTTCTCTTTTAATTTCTTGAAACAGTTTCAGCATTAGTAGTATTAGTTCTTCTCTAAATTTCTTTTAGAATTCAATTGTGAATCCACCAGGGCCTGGGATTTTCTAAATTGGTAAAATTTAATTGCATTTTAAATTACTCTGGATGATATCAGGTTATTTATAATTTTTACATCTTGATTTAGTTTTAGCAATGCAATTGTGTGCAAGAATCTGTCTATTTTTTGTGTTTTCCATCTTATTAGTATATAGGTTCTCATAGTAGATATTGATAATCTCCTGGATAACTGGTATATCCTCTGTGATTTCCTCCTTTTCATTCCTAATTGCTTGAATTTATATTTCTTAATCCTCTTTTTGATGAGATTGGCTAATGGTTTATCAATGTTATCTATTCTTTCAAAGAACCAACTTTTTAATTCACTGATTCTTTTTATTGTTGTTAGTCTCTTTTGTTAATTTTGGCTCTTACCATAATTTATTTTGTCATATGAGCTTGGGGTTTGATTTGTTCTTCTTTTTCAGAAGTTTGAGGTTCCACATGAGGTTGTTTATTTGAGCTGATTCTGTTTTCCTGATGTGTGAGATCATTGCTATAAATGTGCCTAGTAAGATGCTTTCATTGCACCCCATAAGTTTCAGTATATTATATCTGCATTATAGTTTACTTGAACGTAATATTTAATTTTGCCTTAATTCTCTGTGTCCATTGTGTTTAGGTAGCTGTGATTTCCTTTGTCACAGATATCCAGTTTCTTTTCACTCTGTTCAGGTAGTATGAATGGGATGATTCCAATTCCTTTGTATTTACTCAAACATGTTTTCTGGGCCAATATGTAAACTACTAGTGCAGCTAAGAAGAATGTATTCTGATATTTTGGGGTAGAACACTGTATCCCTCTACCAAGTTCATTTGTTCACAAGTTTAGTTTAGCTCTAATATTTCTTTGTTGACTTTTTGTTCTAAGTTTTCTTTGTTGATCTAGTTGATCTACCTATTTTTTAAATGTATGAGTTATTTAATTAGGTTCTCAAAAAGAAATTTACAACACTAATTTATAAGGATAAATTCTATTTGTCAAAGCAAAAATGGGTCACAAGTAGCTGAGGAATGACTTTGATTTTTCCTGAAATCTGTGAGTCCACCGCTTTCTGATCCACCTTATGCTGCTCTGAAATCTGGTATCTCTCTTTCTCGGTGTCGAAGATCTCGCCCTCCTGGTGTCTGGGTTTCTGCAGCTTCTTCTTCTTGAAGTAAGCATCAATGAGATGTTTGCGGATTTTCACTTTGCTGATAGCAATTTTTGTTAAAGTGGCAATGACAAATTTCTGGTGTGTTCTTCGTAGAGGAACATGATTAAGGCTAAGAGGCCCAGTCACAAGAAGCAAGTCACTGGCCAAATGCTTCAGAAAGACCACTCTCTTGCCTCTGTGACGCCCGGTGAGGATGATCACAATGGTGCTGAGAGCAATGCTAGCTTGAAGTTTCTGCATATGCTGACTGAAGGATTTCTTGCAGTGGCTCAAGACCTTTCAGGGCACATCTTCAGTAGGGTAACGTTTAGGCATTCTTTGAAGCTTAACCACTTGGGTACCACCATTCTTGTCCCCAACGACTAGTTTTGTGATTGTAGCAAGAATTTTCTCTTTTTTCTTCTCAACCTTTGATTTAGCAGCTGGGTATTTTCTCTTGTACAGAGACTTTCTGAAATACATAGCAGATCTGGAATATCTCTCAATTCCTCTAACCAGGACAGGATTTCGGCTGCAGTGGGGCTGCCCCTTCTTGGACTTTTTTGCTTCCACCTTACCTTTTTTACCTGTACCATTGGTAGCAACCTTCTTGGCTTTGGGTTTCTTCTCTTTAGTGTCTGGCTTCTCAGTTTTTCACCCACCATCTTGCAAGATTGGAAAGAGAACTAAGTTTCCAGATCTACCTATTTGTGAGAGAGCTGTATTAAAGTATCAAACTACAATTATGTCAGTGCTTATTTTTTTCATGTCTTTCCATATTTGTTTGAAGTATTTGAGTGAACCTGTGTTTGGAGTATAAATATTTATGGTTGTTATCTCTTCCTCTTGAAATTTTCCCTTCACCAGTATATAGCAAACGTCTTTGTCCATTTTAATCAATTTTAGCTTAAAATTTGCATTATCTGCAAATAGAATAGCTTTTCCGGCTTTTCTCTTTGTTAGTGTGAAGTGGAGAATTGTTTTCTATCCTTTGACTTTTAGTCTACAAATTTCTTTTGCAGTTAAATGTGTTTCTTCAATGCAGCCTATTGTTGGATATTGCTTCTCCATCCTACCCGTCAGTCTGTTTCTTTTATTGGTCACTTGAGACCTTTTGTGTTGATGGCTATAACTGATACATACTACCTTTCCTCTTCAGGTTGTTTTCCTATAGTATGTTTCCTGCCTTTCTCCTTCAATTAATTGCTTGTCCTGCCTTGAGATTTATTTCTATTGGTGCTCATGTGTTTGTGATCTTTGTCACCTCTTTCTGATATGTTTTAAAGAACATGCTGTATAGCTGGTTTGGTGGCCAAAAATTTCTTCAATTGTTTTTTGTCATGGAAGTTTCTTATTTCTTCATTAGTTTTGAAAGATAGTTTCATGGGGTGCATCAGTCTTGGTTGGAGATTGTTTTACTTTAGGGCTTAAAATACCTACTGTAAGCTTTGATGTGAGGGTTTGTGTTGAGAAGTCTGCTGTAATTATGATGGGATTTCCTTTATAGGTAATATATTTCTTTCTCTAGTTGCTTTTAGCATTTTCTTCTTGTGCTCAGGTTTGGGAATCAAATTATTATACCTGTTGGTGGAGGTTTATTTTGGTGATGGCTATTTGGAGTTATATATACTTCATTTCTTTGTATGTGAAATTATTTATCCATGTTGGGGAAGTTTTCTGTATTTACATCTGTGAGGAGGGATTTAGTGGCTTTTCACTGTTTCCAGCTTTCTCACCAATGCTAATCAGTCATATGTTGTCCTCTCTGCTTCATACTGTAGCTATTGTTTTTATTTTTATGGTCTCTTGAAATTTTTAAGGTGTCTTTCTTTTCCTGATCACTCCTCACATTCCTGTCTTCTAAGTATGATAACATATCCTCACCTTCATTCAATATGCTGCAGATATTTTCCATGGAGTTTTTAATCTACATTTCTATTTGGATCTGTTTCATTGATTCCATTTCTTTTCTATGTTTGGCATCCATGGTTTCTGTTGTTTTCCTGCACTCCTCCATTTGTTTATCTATGTCTGTGATACATCTAAATCAGATCACACATATGTGTATTCTAGCCAAGATTGAAAATGGATTTTGCTAGTTTCTGATCTTTGTCTCTGGATTTGGGGAATGGAATGAGTTTTCTGTGGATAGAGTTGCCTTCAGTCATT
>NW_004524580.1:6081587-6091264 GCF_000260255.1 Octodon degus
CTGATTTCCATAATGGTTGTACCAGTCTGCACTCCTACCAACAGTGGATAAGGGTTCTTTTTCTGCACAGCCTCTCCAGCATTTGTGATTGGTTCACATCTTGATGATAGCCACTCTTGCTGTCATAAAAAGGTATCTCAGTGTTGTCTTAATTTGCGTCTCTTGAATGATAAATGATGTTGAACATTTTTTCATATATTTATTTGCTATTTATATCTGTTTACTTGTGAAATGTATATTCATTTCAGATGCCCATTTTTGGATTGAGTGTTTGACTTTTGGAAGCCAGATTTTTTAAATTATTTGTATGTTATAGATAGGAGTTCTTTGTCTGAAGAAGAGTTGGTTATATTTTTCCCCAATTTGTGGGTTTTGTTTTTACTCTGTTGGGGATTTCTTTTGAGATGTTGCAACTTCTCAAGAAAATGAGAAATTGATGATTCTTTGAAATATTTCCCATACAGTTTGATTTTTGTTCATAAACTCTCTACCAACCCCTATGCCCTTAATATCTTTCTTGCAGTGAACATGTTTGACCCCTTTGTCAAAGTTAAGGTGGCTGAGTGTGTTTGTAGTTGCATCTGCATCTTCTAATCTGTTCCACTGATCATCAGGTCCGTTTCTATTTTTGTTTTTGTTTTCTCCAGTACCATGCTGATTTTATCACAGTTTTGTAGTATAATTTAAAGTCAGGTATTGTGATGCCTCCTTTCCTTTGTTGTTCAGGATTCTTTCACTAGTCTAGGTCTCTTCTGGCTCCAGATGAATTTTAGAAATATTTTTCTAGATCTCTCAGATATACTAATGGTATTTTAATTGTGACTGCATTGAATCTGTATGACAATTCTGAGATTGTGTCCATTTTCATAATGTTAGTTCTTCTTATTCAGGAGCAAAGAACATCTTCTGATTTTCTGAAATCCTGTTTGATCACTTTTTTCAGAGTCCTATAATTTTCAAATTATACATTTTTAAATTGTTTTGTATGACTGATTCCTAAGTATTTTAGTTTTTTTGGTTTCTATCATGAAAGACATTATTTCACTTTTAGTGTGCTTATGGTTTGTACATAGAAATGCCATTGATTTTTGAATATTGACTTTGTGTCCTTCTATGCTACTCAATTCTCTTTTTAAATCTACAGTTCTCTTAGTAAAGTGTTTGGGGTCTTCTATG
The DNA here is from genome assembly GCF_000260255.1 of Octodon degus. NCBI lineage: Eukaryota > Metazoa > Chordata > Mammalia > Rodentia > Octodontidae > Octodon > Octodon degus. Next base: position 6,082,764 of record NW_004524580.1, read on the forward strand.
AACAGTATCATGTCATCTGCAAATAATGATAATTTCACTTATTCTTTTTGAATCATTATTCCTTTTATGTCTTTCTCTTGTCTAATTGCTCAGGCTAATGTTTCCGGAACTATATTGAGCACGAGTTGTGACAGTGGGCATCCTTGTCTTGCTCATGATTTTAAAGTGAAGGCCTTCAAATTTTGTCTATTTAGTGTGGTGTTGGCTGTTGGTTTGTAATAGATGACTTTTATCAGGTTTAGGCAAAGACCATCTATTCCACTTTTCTGTAGGTTTTTTTTTTTTTTTTTTTAAATCGTGATTGTATGTTGGACTATGTCAGAAACTTTTTCTAAACCTATTGAGATAACTATGTGATTTTTGTCTTTGGGTCTGTTGATGTGGTGTATTGCATATATGGATTTGTGTGTATTGAATCATCCCTACATTTCTGGGATGAATTCCACTTGATCATGGTGTGTAATCTCCTTGATGATTTGTTCAATTCTGTTTGCTAGTATTTTATTGAGATTTTTGCATCAGTGTTCGTTAGGGAGACTGAACTGTAGTTCTCTCTTTTGATTAGGTCCTTCTTTGGTTTTTTGGTATTCGTAATACTTGCCTCCCTGATGAGTTTGAGAGAATAGCTTTTTTTGAATTTTATTGAAGATTTTAAGGAGAGTTGGTATTAATTCATCTCTAAATTTTCTGTAGAATTCAACTGTGAATCGATCGGATCTAGGACTTTCTTTCTTGGTAGGTTTTTTTTTTTTATTACATTTTCAATTTCATTGACTGCTATTGGGTTACTCAGAATTTTTATGTGTTCTTGATTCAGCTTTGATGGTTCACACATGTCTAGGAATCCGTCTGCTTCTTCTGTGTTTTCCATCCTGTGAGAGTAAATATTTTTGAAATAGGTATTGATTATTTGAGTTTCTATAGTGTCCGTAGTGATTTTACCCCGTTCATTCATTAATTTGAATTTTTTTCCTTCTTTTTTTGATAAGGTTTTCTAGATGTATATCCATTTTCTTTATTCTTTCAAATAACTAACTCTTCAATTCATTAATTCTTTGTGTTGTTTTCTTCATTTCCATTGCATTAATTTCTGCTTTGATCTTTATACTTTCCTGCCTTCTTTGGTCTTTTTATGACTTCCTTTTCTTTTTCTAGGAGTTTTACATGCAAGCACAAGTTTGTATACTTTTGTTTTCCTGATAAGAGAATTTACTGCCATAAATTTCCCTCTTAAAACAGCTTTCTTTTCATCCCACAGGTTCCATTAAGTTGCATCTGCATTTTCATTTCATTGTAAATATTGTTTAATTTTTTCTTTAATGTCATATGTGACCTACTGATTGTTAAAGAAGGTATTGTTTAGTGTCTATGTGTTTATGCTGGTTTTGCTGTATCTTTTGTCAATAATTTCCAGCTTCATGACACTGCACTCAGATAATTTGCATGGGATAGTTTTGATTCCCTTGCATTCACTTAAGCATGCTTTATATTCTAGTACATGTTCCATTTTGGAGAATGTCCTGTGTTCATCTGAGAAGAATGTGTTTTCTTATGCTTTTGGGTCAAATACTCTGTAAATGTCTACTAAGTCTATTTTTTCACAAGTTTGGTTTAGTTCTGTTATTTTTTAGCTGACGTTTTGTGTAATCTATCTCTTTGTGTTAATGGAATGATAAAGTCCCCCAATACAATTATGTTACTGCTCATTTGATGTTTTCTGTCTGCTTAAATTTCTCTTATATAGTTCGTTGCTCCTATAGTGGGTGCATATCTGTTTATAATTGCTATCTCTTTCTCTTTCAGTGTTCCCCTAACAAATACGTAGTGACTTTCTTTATCTCTTTTAATCGCACTTGGTTTGACTAGCAACCAGAATATCTACTCCTGCTTTTTCTAGGTTCCTGTCACATAGAATATTGTGTTTCATCCTTTGACATTTAGTCTATTAATATCTTTTTGAGTGAAATATGTTTGTTGTATGCAGCACATTGTTGGATTTTGTTTCTTGATCCATTCTTTCAACCCACTTCTTTTGTTTAGTGAACTCAAGCCTTTTACATTGATGGATATAACTGATATGTACTGGCTTACCTTTGTCTTTTGTTTTCCTATTACAATATCCATACTTTCCTGTCTGCTTATTTGCTTGCTGTGCTTGGTGGTTCTGTCCTGTTGTTGTTCTTGAAGTTTTGATCATATTTGTCTCTTGTACATCAGTCTGGGTTGGAAGTGTTTTCCCTCTCAGGACCTGAAATATCTCACTCTAAGCTCCTCTTTATATAATTGTCTATGTTGAGATATCTGAAATGATTCTGATGGGCTTTCTATTATAGGTAATCTTTTTTTCTATCAGCTTTTAAGATTCTGTTCTTTTGTTCAGTTTCTGCAATCTTGATTATTATGTCTTGGGAAAGACTTATTTTGGTTATGGTTGGCTGAAGTTCTATGTACCTCAGCTATTTGTATGTCAGATTTTTTTTCCCATGCTTGGGAAATTTTCTGCTACTATTTCTACAAATAGTCTTTTTATGTCATTTGTGTTAACTCCAGGTATTTAGTTGAAACCTATTTGTCCTACATTATTTTTCTTCACATTATCTTAAAGTTGTTGTATGACTATTGATAGGCTAGGACTCAAAGTTTCCTAGAAATCTTGCCCCAACTCTCTTCCTCTTTGCCCCATGCAAAGCCAGACCCAAAACACAACCCCAACCCTGGTCTTGGATCACTTTCCCTTGGCCCCACACAGAAAACCACAGAAACTCTCCCTTTTTAACATCAAAAGTCCCCCACAGACCAGGTAGCCCTGCCAAGATTAGCTCTCCCTCAGCCTTCAAACACCCTCTCCAGAAAACCTCTTAAAATCCGTATACTTTGCCTTGTTTGCTGCTGTCTTAGTCCACTAGACAGCCAGTCTACTTGCTCCTACCTCCAATAAATCTTCTCACATCAGAATGCCTGGTCTGGTCAATTGTGTGGATTTATACCTAGCAGTTGTTTCCTGGTTCTTTGATGCTTTTTAAGAGCTGTTTCCTTTCATGTTTATTAGCAATGCTATCTTCAAGGTCTGAAATTCTATTTCTGTTTCATTGAGGCAGTTTTACCAGCTTTCAACTTAATTCTTAATGTCCCAGATATCTGTTTGAATTTGTTTCATAAATCCTAGTTCTTTGCTGTATCGTTTATTCAATGTTTCCATCATTTTCCTATTCTCCTTTTTTATCTATGTTTTCTTCTTCCTCTTCCTCTTCCTCTTCTTCTTCTTCTTCTTCTTCTTCTTTTTTTTTCCTCCTCTTCCTCCTCCTCTTCTTCCTCCTACTCCTCCTCTTTCTGTTCCTCCTCCTCTTCCTCCTCCTCCATCTCCTCCTCTTTCTCATTCTCCTTCCTCCTTCTCCTTCTCCTCCTCTTCCTCCTCCTCCATCTCCTCCTTCTTCTTCTCCTTCCTCCTCCTCCTTCTCTCTTCTATTTATTTATTTATAATATAGTACAGGGTTTTACTACATAGTTTGAACTCATAGTGAGCCTTCTGTCTCAGTCTCCCCAGCGCTGGGATTACAGGCTTGAGTCATTAAGTCTGGTGCTGAAGGCCGGAAGGGCACACCTGGGTTTTGGAGCTGGCATAGAATGTCGTACATGGGATTGAATCCAAGTCTTTGTGCTTTCCAAGCAGGCGATTTGAATGTTGAGCCACCTCTTCAGCCCCTCTATGACTTTTTTAGATGCATTGAGCATTTCTTTCATGATTGCTGTCATTTCTTTTTTAACATGATTATTTCTGATCTGATTTCCTTCCTAGACTGATGGAGTTGCTTTTTACTTTTTGTCATAATCTCAGAACTTCCAGATGTGTGACTTCCAAATTCTTGTATGACCTTGTCTCCTGCACTTGTTTTGGGTGTACTGGAGGTCAAAGATTGCCTTCTGTTCTCTGTTTCATCCTTTTTAAAGCTTCTAATGTTCTCTCTGACTCTGCAGCAATCATAGGAACAGGATGTGGATTAGCAATGCTCTCAGGAGAGTGCAAGGGCAGTGTAGATTCACCAATGCTTCCACTGTGTGGGATTCAATGTGGTTTCTTCTCAGTGGGGGATGGGGCAAGCCTCAGCTCAGGCAGGATTCGATGATGATGAGGACAGGTTGATGTTCTGCAAGGCTCTTTTAATGGTGGGCCAGCAAAGGGTAGTGCTCATGAAGGCTCCAACAGATACTTGTAGCAGTCTTCTGGGCACCCTATTTCAGGTCCTTATAGCAGTCTTATAGGCAATGATGGATGGCCAGTGCTCAGTTGAGCTCTGGCATGGGTAATGGGGATGTGGTATGGATCACCAGGTACCCTGGGAGGTCTTCCAGGTGAGGATGGGCAGCCAGGACTCAGCAGGCCTCTGGTGAGTGTGAGGGTGTTGGGCTTGTTTTGTTTTGTTTTAGACAGGATCTTTCTTTGTAGTTCAGGCTGGCCTTGAACTCACAGTGACCCTCCTGCTTCAGCCTCCTAAGTAGTAGTAGTACAGGGTTGTGTCACCACACCAGGATTTCTTTTTCTTTTTTTTAATTAACTTTCAAATAACAATGAGACAGTTTCAAAACAGATTATTGAAACTGTCCTACTAAACAGGATTGCTCCTTCTTGTTTTACCTATCCTGATTCCCATGCTTCTTTCCTGCATTCCTTGTAGTACATGGCAGGTGCCTGTACATGTACACAGAAAGTATGAGAATAGATCAATACTTAAATATTAATGTTGATAATCATGCTGAGATTACCTTTAACAGAACTATGCTTAAAAGATTCAAACAGAACTATCCAGAAACACATCAACAGGTTCAGACAATCTCACAGAATCCCCAGTCTCCAGTTCTACCTCTTTCCCCTTGCATCCTCTTCTAGGTACCATGAGTACCTCCTAGACCCTTTCAACATGAACACTTTAACTATAAATTATCTCCAACAGGTGGACACCCAACATTTTTACCTATTCATTTTTCTCTTCTCTCATTTTTGCTCTCCTCAGTTTTTGCCTAACGTACGGACTTCAAGGTCCTTGATATAAGGACAAAAATGTGAAAACAAGTTTCAATAGCTATGATTGACATATGTTGGGTCTGTTGCTCCTAAGAACAAGTAGCAAATCTTTTCCCACAATACAGTGACAGAGGCCAACTCAATTAAACTGAGGAGATTGAAGCTGTTAACAATACCTAGTGACAAATAAAGCCAAAGGTACTGAAAGACAAAACCTAATTAAAGAGGCACTCATACGAACAATAAATTTTCTTCACTCTATTTGATCCTAACCTATGGGGGTGTGAGGGGAAAACAAGAGGCAAAATAAAGCTCCCAAGATTCGCAGCGCTCTCACAAAAGACCAGGAGAACTGAGACAGAGGAAAGGGAACCTGAAAAGCTGAGCTTGTCAGATGACCACAGAAGTAGGAAAGAAAAAGGCAAAGTTCACAGCAGACATAGCCCATAGACAGCAGGACTGTCATACAAACTGAGAAATATGGTTATGGGAGAAAAAAAAAACTGGAAGAACCAATCATAGCGATTTAAAATGTGATTGACAGAAATACCAAGGAAACAGACTCCATGAAAAGGTTCTAAACCAAAATCCTGTTGATAAAGAATTCTACATAATTCACAAACAGCAGAAAGTAGCAACCTAAAGATCTGACTTAAGAACTGAGGACAAACTGGACACATATGATGATCAAATCAAAGAAAAACTTTCTTGTGTTTTTGGTATAGGGTCTCACTGTGCACTTCAGGTTAGTCTTGGACTGACTTTGCGGCCCAGGTTGGTCTTGAACTTGTAATAATCCTCCTGCCTCAACATCCTGAGTTCTGGGATTACAGGCATGTGCCACCATGCCTAGTTAATCAGAGAAAATTCTAAAGAGATGAGAGAGAGCAAAAACCCTATTCAACAGGTATTGCATGATGGTAGGAAGGCTGGCATGGTGCTACTTGTAGTCAGATAAATTAGAAGACAATAGACATAGAGTAAAAAATATCTTTATAAAAATCATATCAAAGAAGTTTCCAAGTATGGGGGAAAAACTCACCATGAAAAGATGAGGCTTACAGAATGCCAAGTAACTACAAAGAAAAGTAAAGTTCTCCATGACACATCACAGTCAAATCCCAGATGTATAACTTAAAGACAGAATCTTAAAAACTTTCAAATAAAAGCAAAAGAATCACTTATAAAAGTAAACCCATTAGGATTACAGCAGACTTTTCAACACAAACTTTAAAGGCTAGGAGAGCTTGAAGTGAACTGTTTCAATCCCTAAAAGAAATCAACTTCTAACCCGGGCCAAAATATCTACTGAAGCTACCTGCCACAATTGATGGAGAAATAGGACATTCCATGACAAATAAATCTTCAGAGACTCATGAACAACAAACCAGCACTGTAAAAAATTCTCAGAGATGTCCTAGACAGAAACCAAAAAGTGAGAAAACCAAAACATCAGGTGGGACGAATACATTGTGAAGCAGTACAAGCAGTTAAACAAAAAGGGAAAGCGAATGAGAAAGGGAAAGGCATCAGCAGAAGAGAAAGGCAAACATGGTCTCTATGCATGAGTAGAAGGAACAGTTCAACGGGAAGAGATATCAATTGTATACATTTATATGCACTGGATATCAGTGCAGCTAATCTTATAAAACAAACACTACTAAATATTAAGAAATCAAATAAACACCAACACAAGCATAATGGGTGACCTCAGTAGCCCACTTTCACAAATAGGTCCACTATCCAAGCAATTATCAAAGAAAATCAGCACGTAAACTTTTAAGCAAAAAGACTTAGAATTATTAGTATTTTTCTTACTACAAAGAACACACGCTCATCTCAAGATCATATGGAACTTCCTTCAAAATAGACCATATACTACTCCATAACATCTGCATAAATAAATAAATAATTAAAATTCCAGCACACTATCAGATCATAACACACTGAAACTACCAATTGATTGCAAAAGAATCCACACGAATTTTACAGTATCTAGACCTTAAATAACATGCTCCTCATCACTTAATGGGTCACAGAGGAAATTAGGGAAGAAGTTTGAGAGCAACAAAAGACAGAATTAAAAAAAAAACCTATAGAAAATATTTATAAACAGTATATTTGATCAAGGTCTAATATTGCATTTTTCATTTTGAACTTCAACATAAAAATTTTGAGATAAAATTCAACTGCAATCTACTTTGCCTTATCTGAAATAATGTAATTTATTTTAAGATGCTATACAATCTCTTTTCTGCAAGCCTCTAGACTGGGTTTCACACTAGAAACACTTGGCTCCACTTGAGGATCAGGGCAAAGTGCATGCAGGAGTGCCCAAATATGAACACTTGGGAAAATGTTTGCTAAATCATGACACCAAAATCCTTACAAGTTAAAATGCTATTATTATTCTGAAAAATAAAATTGTGCAATTTGACCAAATAAATAATAGTACATTTACAGTATTGAATATTATATGTTCATTTCAAAGAATGAATTAAAGCTAACTCATGAGCACAGATGATTTGAAACTTCATAAGCTTCCCCCCACCCTCCCGGAAATGGGGATTGAACTCAGGCCCTTCCTTGCACTTGCCAGGGAAGCGCTTATTCCACTGAGCCATCTCCCCAGCCCCAAAACTTCAAAAGCTTTGGCTGAGTGAGAATAACACATCAAGTAATTCAATAATCATTTAGAATAAACTTCAATATTTAATAAAAATATTTACTAAATTAATTAATAAAAATGTGTTTATGACTACAAGAACATAGGAAAAAAAGATGTTTGAGATGCTTGAGATATACTTACCTAGTGCTTCTTTTTATGATGCGGTGTTACGGTTTGTGACTAGTTGGCCCCCCAAAGCCTCATGCAAGTTGTGAGATAGACAGGGCTGGAGGAGCAACAAGTGACTTGGGGGGGGCAGAGGACCAGGGCGGGGCCAGAGAGGTGTGAACCGTTACTGACTGCCCTGTGCTTCCTGATAGAGGGGAAGAGAGTCATCCTGGACACGGTAGCGCCCAGCCTCTCCTCTAGTGTCTTGAAACCTCCAGTAACTGTGAAATAAATAAACTTTTGCTTCCCTCATATTGAGTGTCGGGTATTTGTCCCAGCAACAAGAGAAGACTAACTAATACATGCCTTGAAGAAGAGACATAGATGATGAAATGGATAGAAGCATAAAGGAAAGGACAGCAACTATGTCAACAAACACAGCCCCACAATTCACTGTACATAATATGAGTCATGTACAATTGTGCATGTGTCTGTTTTTGTGTAACAAGAGGTAATCAGAAGTACAAAGCACAGATCAATTTATACTAATTACTTAGGGAAAAGTATGAGTTTATCAATCATTTAAGAATGACAGTCTCAGTTCTATGGGAACAGAAACGTGATACAGCATTTAGTTTTTTGTTGCATCATCTTATTTATATTATTGCAATTGAAAGTATTAAAGACTCTTACATTCACACAGAT
>NW_004524580.1:6091364-6093074 GCF_000260255.1 Octodon degus
GATATGTTTTAAAGAACATGCTGTATAGCTGGTTTGGTGGCCAAAAATTTCTTCAATTGTTTTTTGTCATGGAAGTTTCTTATTTCTTCATTAGTTTTGAAAGATAGTTTCATGGGGTGCATCAGTCTTGGTTGGAGATTGTTTTACTTTAGGGCTTAAAATACCTACTGTAAGCTTTGATGTGAGGGTTTGTGTTGAGAAGTCTGCTGTAATTATGATGGGATTTCCTTTATAGGTAATATATTTCTTTCTCTAGTTGCTTTTAGCATTTTCTTCTTGTGCTCAGGTTTGGGAATCAAATTATTATACCTGTTGGTGGAGGTTTATTTTGGTGATGGCTATTTGGAGTTATATATACTTCATTTCTTTGTATGTGAAATTATTTATCCATGTTGGGGAAGTTTTCTGTATTTACATCTGTGAGGAGGGATTTAGTGGCTTTTCACTGTTTCCAGCTTTCTCACCAATGCTAATCAGTCATATGTTGTCCTCTCTGCTTCATACTGTAGCTATTGTTTTTATTTTTATGGTCTCTTGAAATTTTTAAGGTGTCTTTCTTTTCCTGATCACTCCTCACATTCCTGTCTTCTAAGTATGATAACATATCCTCACCTTCATTCAATATGCTGCAGATATTTTCCATGGAGTTTTTAATCTACATTTCTATTTGGATCTGTTTCATTGATTCCATTTCTTTTCTATGTTTGGCATCCATGGTTTCTGTTGTTTTCCTGCACTCCTCCATTTGTTTATCTATGTCTGTGATACATCTAAATCAGATCACACATATGTGTATTCTAGCCAAGATTGAAAATGGATTTTGCTAGTTTCTGATCTTTGTCTCTGGATTTGGGGAATGGAATGAGTTTTCTGTGGATAGAGTTGCCTTCAGTCATTCCAAAAAGAAAAGCTAGAAGTAAAAGAAAAGAAAATATAAAAGAAAGGAGTGGCCCTACCTGCCTGCTTTTATTCCTTGTATCTTTGTTCCCAAGCATAACTGTGGCTCTTCTAAGCAGTGTTACGGTTACCACCTTTTGGTTCATATTGTTACTGCTGCAAGAGACGTTTCCTGCCTCTAGTTCCACCTGTCCATTGTGTGTGCCTTAGGTAGGGTTCTGCTGTGCTGCTGGTGCACATGCAGGTCTCCAGGCCCTGAGTTCCACCAGCAGAGGGAGGGAGAGGAGGATCTTAGACTTCTCTTACCAGTCACGTGGTCCTGGGTCAATGGAAGAAGGTAGGAGAAGATATCATACTTGTCTTGCCAGCCAATCCATCCCTGAGCAGCTGTCTGGGGCCCATAGAAGTAATTTTAAGTAAGTCAAAAACATTTTAATACAAATATAACTTAAATACTTTCAAAACAGGTGGATTTTACATATTTTATGCAAACCACACATTTTTGTGAGCTATTTGTCTTGTTAATCTTGGAAACCCTTTCTATATTTTCAGAGCATTCTTTACATGTTTCTTAATTGTGTTCTTCAAAGCTCTATTTCCCTTACAGTCTGTGATAATCAAGATTTTTTTTTATTCTTGTGTTGATATTTATTACTTTTGCTCTGTAAGTACTCAGAGGCCACAGAACTGTTGGTCTTCCACCAATGCTTAGGATTGGGGTAAATCTGGTTTTGTTGGATCAGGAGGGTGAGGAAATGGCACCATTTCACTTAACATGGACATTTTCATGAGTTTTGACAGTACCTGTGAGTG
>NW_004524580.1:6094883-6107895 GCF_000260255.1 Octodon degus
CATCATCATCATCACAACAACAACAACAACAACAACAACTTACGATAATTTCTAAATGCTTATTCTAAACCAAGCACAGTGCTAGCTTTGGTAATTACTAAAATAAACAAAATTAATTTCTTTCCTTTATAACTTTGTATTCTAGTTGATGAAACAGGCATACTGATAACCATAACATAAAATGGAGGCAACTAGAATATAAGCTGTCCTTACCATGGAGATCAGTTATATCAGAACACTCCTACACAATGAAAATTAATTTTCTTCTAGTTTCTAAAAAAATCTTTTTCAACTGTGTAACAGATAAAATGAGCTCATCATAAGATCCTATATAGCTTGAACTCTAAACACTTTTTAAAACCTATTTCTCAAAGGACTAGTCCTGCTAAGAGTGTATATTTGTAATAACCTTCTCTGCCCCTGAATTTACTCAGCCTCACTTTTTCACTGCGAAAAGTGATAATTCAGTAAAGGAGACCCATTGTGTCATCACACGTATAGTTTTTCATACACATACCTTCTCTGATTTCTAAGTTAAGACTGAATGGGCCAAGAGGATTATTAGCCAATATTAATCATTTATAATCATGAAGCACAAAAGAGATACTGGGTTATATAAAACGTAAAGTAACTTAAACATAAAGCTAATGTTGAAGCAATAGTTGTGTTTACATACACATCATTTTTCATATTTACCATGTGAAACTTACTCGCTTCATCCATCAGGATAGCCATTTTTAAACAAATGAAGCGAAACAGTTGAAAGCCAGTGTGATGTACCAGGATGATTGTGATGAAGAGAGAAAATCTGAATCGTTATGGAATTAACATGCATTTAGGCAGGAATTCAGCAGACCAGCAATTTTATTTCACTGTGTACTCAAAGGTAGGAACATATCTGAGAGTGGACAGAATACACAAATCAACATAGTAAGAAAAGGTTGCTGTTTTGAGAATACAGCTTGCACTCTGGGTCCTAGAAAGCAGCAAAATATTTTCAAAGCATGCTCGTCTTACTTGAGAAAATAACATCTAAACATATGTTAATGAAGTGTTCACATTCAGACCATTAGGTGTCTGAAGTACTCCTCCTTTCAAGGGATTGTAGATCACTTTTGAGCAATATTAAGCCTAAGTTATTCATTTGACTGTTGCTTGAGGGATTGCCAATAAATGAGTGATGAAAGTATTGAGTGTCCTTTTGTTGTGAAAGAAAGAAGGAAAATTAAAATAGAGTACTTTGAATCATTGCATCTGCATTTCAAGAAAATAGTCCTATTTGCTCTGGTATTTTCTGTTCTGAAATTTGAATTGGTTAAAAGGATTATCTTGAATGAGGTAGAATTGTTCGTGATGGATGTACCTCTTGTGATTTCTATGCATCCTACAACATTGTAGATGAAGTACAAGGCTAAGCTTGCAAATAACCTAACTGTTCAAGTTGGCTATCTAGATTTTTTTTTTTTTTTCGGAGCCGGAGATTGAACTCAGGCCCTTGCACTTGCCAGGCGAGTGCTTATTCTACTGAGCTATCTCCCAGGCCCCAGCTATCTACAATTTTTTAAAGCAATTTTATCTTGGATTATGTTTTCTGATTCTTTCATTTTTACTCAAAGTGAATGAATGCATTCCACCGAGCCGTTTAGAGAATTATATTTTATGTATTATTTAAAAGTATTCCCAGAAATCTACTTTCCTGTATTTACTCACATCTCAGAATTAGAGGAAATGATGCACTTATTTTTCTGTCTTCCTCTAAACTTTCTTACCTTCTGTTTACTTTATATAAACATTTAGTGAACTTTATATAAAAAGTTAACAAACCCCTTCCCTCCCTAAATTGCCATAGGTAAAATTGCAATGATATAAAACCAAAAGGTGTTTTTAATCTTCTAACTTACAGTGTGTACAAAGAGATAAATAGGTATAACTTCCCTGTCAAATTGCATTATAGAGATTATATACAATTAATATTAATCAACATGTTATAACTGACAGAGTACCTTACTACAATTCTCTAAACTGTGTTCTTCATTATGTAACTTAGATTTTATTAGTATTAAAATTAAGAGAATATTCAAGTTAATTTTCTTTAAAATATGTAAAGTGTTAAATTATTAATGTAATAAAGACTCCAGAGGGAGGCTTAGATTTCAATCAGACCTTGGCCACTTCTTCAAACCTTGATGGTACCCTTCATGTTGAAGATGTAGCTAGCCTCAAATCATTGTTTCAAAACAAGAGAAGAGAGAAGCATTTTTTAGAAACCCAAACCAATATTTGTAATTCTTAGTACCTTCAAGTGGATCATATATATTCATTTGCAGCCTGCAGGAAACTCCAGCAAAGAGCAGATCCCCATCCTGGAAGCTGAGGGAGGTATGAAGGGAGGACTAAAGAAAGCTGGCATTAAGGAGGCAAACAAGATGAATTCTTTTCAGCACCTCTTGTAGTTGACTAAACATCAAATAACACTGTAGTCTAATCAGCTTTGAAGAGAGAGAGATGCAGGGCAGTACTCTAAGGACCTTTATAAAAATACTGGATCCTAGAGTCTCTTATAAGATAAAAGAGAGTTATAAATGGCACAGTATATGTTTTCCAGGATTTTGTTCACCATTTTTCACTCATTTTTCTTTATACTTCCTTGACAAAAATTATGTGTAGAGAAACTCAGCATAAATAATAGGTTCTCCCAAATTCAAAACTAATTAATACAAGTAATTTTTTCTAGTTGATATATTGCACGTTGAAACATGTAGTTCAAAATATCATTGTTATATCTAAAAATAGTCTTTATGTTTCATTTATTATAAGTAAAATCTTCTCTGTCTCTCACCATTTATATAATATATATAATATATATATATATTATATCTGAGTGTTATAGTTCAGCTGATCACCATTGGACTCCTTGCTTCCTCTCAGGTGACCTCCATGTGGCCTTCTCACAACAGATGGTGGTGACTTCCCTGTCTATCCACTATTCCTGGACTTTCTAGCACTCAGCTAGTCAAGCTTGACTCCATTGGCCATTCCGTGCATATTCTGGGGACCTTCCATCTAGCCTGCTAACACTGAACTCTATCTTCTTCCACTAATAGTCTCAACTGACCCTACCTTTTCCTGTTGCTATTTTAATAAACATTGCTCCTCGTGAGTCATCTAGGTACTTTCTTTGGTCTGACAGCAACCTAGTCTACTGCTCCAGTGCCCTCGGGCTATGGACAACACAATAATGGAAAGCACTTAAATGCAATAAATCTTATTAAGGTGTACAAAGTCATGTAGACAGACAACACAAGGAAGGAAGTAGTAACAAAATGAAATGACTAACAATACAGAAGCTATAAATCTTGGTTATCCAACGAATTTGTCAAACTTTAAGGCATTAAATCAAAGAGTAGAAGTAGAAAATAATTGTCACAAATATCACTCATCTATAAAACTATCTGTTGTATTCGGTCTTGTTAACCATAGATGAATAGAATGAAATTAAATTTGGTGTATTTTCATTTCAATACAAAATATTACACTGAAAGTGCGCACAACACTTCTTATGCATACATTTCAGCAGGTCAGTTAGGGAGCGGGAGAAGGGAAGCTTAGTCTAGTTCACTGTAACATTTTAAAATGTAGTGATTGGGGCTGGAGAGATGGCTCAGTGGTCTGAAGCACCTATTTGGAGCAGGCTTGGCAGAGCACAGGGACCGCGGTTCGATCCTCCAGCACCACATGCCAGCCAGCCGCGCCCCCTGGTGGGCTGAGCTGGCCACACACACACACACACACACACACACACACACACACACACACACTAAATAAATGTTAAAAAAATTAAAATAAAATAAAATAAAATAAAATGTAGTGATTGTTTTTTTATTTTAAAGGTAAAATATAAAAAAACAATAAAAAAGTTTCAAAATATGTTAGTAGGAGAGTTATAAAATTAATCCATTGCATATTGTTGTCTTCATAATAGTTAAGCGTACAAGATATTGGCATGATATCTTTTCCAAACAATACTAGCACAAACCTTTCTTTTCAATGAACCAAAAGAAGCTAGCTGTATAACTATCCTATTTTGTGTACATATATTTTTCTTTCTTTCTTCTTTCCTCCATGACAGCTTGTCTTTTATTTGAAAGCTCCTTCCCAATTCACTCTATCTATTGTGTATTTAGGGCTTTATTTACTCATTCAATTTCTCACAATAATGAGACAATATTATATTTATACATATGGTTCTTATTTATTCCAATTATGAGTTTGGTCTCAAGTTGAATCCATTTGCTTATAAGAGTTGTTAGTTTATCCTTCTTTTATGGCTGAGTAGCAATCCATCAAAACAAAACATATCTTTTTTATCTATTCCTTGGTTGATGGTTATTTGTGTTGATTCCAAGATTTAGCTATTATAAATTGTGCTGATAGAAACACGGATACATATATATTGCTGCGGTATGTTTTTAATTCTTCTGGGAAGATTCTCAGATGGGAAAACCTGGGTCAAATGCCACAACTAAGCTTAGTTTTTTAAAGGAAACTCTGCACTGATCTTAACAATGATTGCACTAGTCTGTTACTTCTTTGCTATTTTTTTGTCTACTTGACCTATCTTTTAGGCATAAAATGTTGTTAAGGTCTCCTGTTAAGATTATGGTATTGCATATTAGATTTTTAATGTCCATTAAGATTTGTCTTCTATAGTTGGGCACTCCTGTGTTTGGTGCATACACATTTATGAGTGTTACTTCTTCCTCTTGAATTTTTCCCCTAACCAGCATATAGTGGCCTTCTTTATTTTGTTTGGTCATTCTTTATGTTGTTTATCTTTGCATGATCTTGCAGGTGGTGAATTATTTTTTCCTGCATCCTAGTTGTTTTTAAGATCTTTTCTTACCTTTTGACTAGCTACAACAGTGTCTTCAAGATCTGAAACTTTCTCTTCACTTTTATTCAATCGGTTTTGCAAGATTATAATTGAAATTTTAAGTTCTTCTTTATCTCTTTGTCTCTGCTTCATACAATCTGTTTCTTTCCTATATTGCTCATTGAAGGATTCCATTGTTTTTCTAATCTCCTCTATTTTTTCAGTGTCTTCTTGAGAAGCAGCTATTCTTTTACTTGAGATTATTTCTGATCTGATTTCCTCTATATGTTTCTGCATTTGATTCTTTAATTCAGATGTTATTAAATCAGAAATTTCTTTTTTCTTATTTCAGAGGTTATTTCTGATCTGAGTTCCTCTATACCTTTCTGCAGTTGTTTCTGTATTTCAGACACTATTAATTCAAACCTTTCAGCAGTGTGATTCCCTTTTTCTTCTGTGATAGTGTCTTCTGCACTTTTTCTGGGTAGGATCAGGGCCTGAGATTGCATTTTGCTCCTTCTCTTTGTCATTTTGTATAGCACTGTCCTCTGACCTTCGGTGTAGAGCTTTGGTGCAGTTTTAGCCTTAGCACCTATTGAAGTTTGGGTTCAAATCTTGGAAGTTTGAATTCATACAGTTGTGTCTGGCTTGGGTCTGGTTGCTGTGCCCAGCTTCTTTGTGATGCAACCCTTGGAAGTGAACCTGTTGTGCCCGTCTGGCAAGATGTTCTGCTCCTGGATTAGCTGGATGGTTCTGGCCTCTACTCTCGCTGCAGGGACTTCAGCTGCAGTTTCACCCCAAGCCTGTCATACAGGCCTGGAGGGGTCTGGAGAGTGAGGTGGAAGTTCTTATTCATAAGCTGGGTTTGGGCTGGGTCCGGAGGTGTCCAGTAGACTCAGGGTGGTACCGACACACTCACTGGGCCTGGGCTTGTACTGGGTCTGGGGGGTCCCATGAGTGCAGCAGAAGTTCTCACTCTCAAGCTGGGCCAGGGCTGGGTCTAGAGGGGTGGAGGGGTCACAAAATCATGGTGGAAGTTCTCATTCCCTCATGTTCTGTGCCTAGGCTGTTTCCAGAGGGGTCCAGCCAGTACAGGGGAGCATAGAAGTTCTCCCACACACTCGCTGGGCCTGGTCTTGGGATGGGTCTGGAACGGTCCCAAGAGCATGGTGGAAGTTCTCACTCACATGCCTAGAAGACATACTCTTAAGTGAAATAAATCATACTGGCATCTTCAAAGGTCCCATTGTCTCCTTAGTGTGATGAGAGAAAACTTGAATCTGAAGGCACAATAGTTACCAGGAAAAGGGAATGGGTTTATTCAAAAGAAAAGCTACTGAGCTGAGGAGAAGGACAGCAGAAGGAGTGGGGGAAAAAGATATATCTATGCCTATAAGCACAATGGTTTGCACAACTGTACTGCACATTTATGCTGGTCTATGGAAAGGAGCGGATAATACTAATTTGTTCCTTTTTTCAATTGCTTGTGTACTTTGTCTCTTAATTTATTATACAGATTTTTTTCCTTTTTCTTTCTTCCAAATTTACCTGCATATATCTGGTGCTATGAATAACTGGTTGGAAGACAATACTATGCATTACAACAAATACTGTGACATACATATTACTTTAAGTGAAATTCTGTATTATTTGTACTTTTTCTGCTTTAATTCTAATTTGCACTCTCTTAAAAAAATACTGTTTATTTCAGAAAAGGCCCCTTCTAGTCCTAGGGAATGGGCTGTGATTAGAAGGGGACCAATGTTCTCAACATCTTTAGTCTCTCTACTGAACAAAGAAGCAGAAGGCATGATGGCTGTTGTGAACATCAATTACGATTTTAATATAAAATTGCATTACAGAAGTGATTTGTGTTCTTTGCAGAGTTATCGTGAATTCTGACTTAATAATTCCATAGAGATAACTATAGTTCTAAAAATATTAACGAAGAACCTGGAAAAAAGACTAATTTCAAGTGCCCCAGACGTCAGTGCCCCAGACGGAAGTGCCCTTAGATAAGATTGTTAATGCTTTTTAATTGATCTTTGACTAGAATCCTGAGGCATAAATCCAATTAAAATTTGCGTGGATACATGAATAGAAATCAAACAGATTTACCATATATTTTGTTAAAATAAAAATCTCTTCTGAAAGTTAAAAATTTTAATGTATGAGGCTGGGGAAATAGCTCAGTTAAATAAGTCTTTGCCTGGCAAGTGCAAGGTCCTGAGTTCAATCCCTGGTACCTAAAAAATAAAAGAGTTATTTTACATTTGCCTATTTTTAACCACTTAAAATAATAATTTTCTACACATACAGAATCCTAGTACTTCAGATTATAAATAATTCAATTGCAATTAATTTTTTCCTAAAAATTGATGTGAAGGTAACATACTCATATTACTAGTTTTTACAGTACTTCATTTTTCTTAAGCTTCTTTGAAACTATTTTCTTGTTTCTCTGTATATGTGAATTTAACATCATTAAATTATTGTCAATACGTGTCATTAATAGAGAACTAAATATTAAATAAATAATTTCCTAATTAAAGATGAGAAAGCATATAGTTTAGATGATAAATGTCTGGCCTAATTCACTGAGGTAGTAAGTATTACCAACTAGGACTGGGTACACAAGATCTTGGCTTTCTGTTCTCTTCTTATCACATATTGCCAGGTGCAAAATTAGTTTGGAATAAGAGAAGTCACCTCTCCCTCAATGTATGCATGCAGATACAGCACTAGAAATTTGAGACTTTATCACACTTTTCATAGTCAAATGATTTTAAGTGGTCACATTCTTCATTGTAGTAAGCCAGTAATTGCCAATGAAGAGCTCTCATTCATTATTTTTTCACTTACAATCTACTGGAAAAAAAAACATACTTCTTCCTTCAAAAAGTAGAATTTGGTTCTTAAAATGCCCTCAACCCCTGTGACTTGACATCTGCCAAATAGTTCCATCAATTTATTTATTTATTTATTCATTTATTTATTTAGTATTTGATACAGGGTCTCACTACACAGCCTCTACTCACAGTGATCCTCCTGTTTTCAACCTCCACAGTGCTGGGATTACAAGCCTGTGCCACCATGCCCTATATCCAAGCTTCCTGGGGGCTGGGGCCAGCATGTCACGTGGTGCTGAGAAGACTCATTTATTTTTAGCATGAGACGCCATGCTCTCAAAGAAAATCTGTTGAAATAACTTTTAATAATGTGACTTATGCATGGAAATTTTACTCTCAATTCTTCTTATATTTGTTTGATTGTCCACCTGTAATTTTGCACCTATAAAAACAATACCAACAACAAACAAGTTAGTTCAGTAAAATATAGCCAATAAATGAAGTGAGTTTTGGTTTTAATTTTGCCAGATGTGTTCATTCTAATTTATTATCTACTTATTTTTAATGGACACAAGAACATATACTGTTTATATATTAGTGGAATGCCTTGGAATGTATTCTTACTTTTATGTTGCTATTTAAATAGAGTTAAACACACTTATCTTGTCAAACATTTCTCTTGTCTGTTTTTTTGTTTTGGTTTGGTTTTTTTATGTGTAGTAACAAGCGGTTAGCCAAGGTCCTTGCACATATGAGGAAAGCACTCTACCCTTGAACGGCATCTCTAACACATTTAAAATCTTGTGAGACAGTGTGGTGCCAGGTTGCCCAGCCTGGCTTCACATTTTCTCTCCACTTGCCTCAGTGTCCCCAGAACCTGGGCTTACAGGTAGGCACCACCTTCCCTCACCAGTCCTCCTCTCTTAATGGTGAAAACTTGAAAATTTTCTGTGCTACACTTTTAAAACTAGCAGTGTATTATTGCTACATATAAGCATTCTATTGTGCAACAGGGTACATCAACTTCTTGCTTCTCACTGCAACATTATACTCTTGGATCAACCTCTCCTCACCCCTCCCACACTACTGTCCCTGCCCTTTTCTATAATTCTACATTCAACTTCTGCAAAATCAACTTTCCTAGGTTTCACATCCGCTATGTAATGATACAGTACCTGCCTTTCTGTGCTTGTTTTATTTTGCTACACTTTATTTCTTCTCCAGTTGCATCTATGTTGCCACAAATGCTCCATTCTTTGTATAGTTAGATAATATTCCATTGTATATGTATTTAATATATCTGTTATTCAGTTTATAAGCACTTACACTGTTTCCGTTTCTTGGCTGTTGTGAATAGTGCTGGAGTGAATAAGGCATGCAAATATATTTTTTAAACCAATGCAAAATTGATAGAAAAAAACACCATTAGAAATGATACAAGATTTCACTGAACAAAGTAATGGGAATTCAACAATGAGTTCTGTATTACATGATGCTATCTTCAAACTAGTTGCTGGATTACTGGACATAAACATATAAGATTAATTTAAAGAAAAGAAAACCAAAACAGTGACAGAGAATTTATAAGAAATTCAAAAGAGGAAAGAAAAAAATCAGAATAAGAAAAAATGCATTAACTGCTCCTTTCAAAAGAACAGCAGAAATCCACAATACAATCATTCAAACCATTCTGCATATATACCTAAATATATATTTTTCCCATTCTTTCTTTTGTCCTTTTCCTCATCCCAGATTTTTCTTCCCACTGAATAATTTCTTTCCCTTTCACAGTATCTGCTGTGCCCTTTATATTTTCATTACTCTTTCAGGTTCTCACACTAGCAAGATAATACAATGTCTGAACAAGTGGATGTTATTTATTTCACTTAAAAATATAGTCTGTACTGGGCGTGGTGGTGAATGCCTGTAATTCCAGATCTTTGAGAGACTGAACACAGGAGGATCACTATGAGTATGATCTATGTAGTGAGACCCTGTAGACACTGTAGAGCCTTATTAAAAAATAAATAAAAATAGTCTCTGGAAGCGTACATTTACCCAAAGAAGGCTTGAATTTATCTTCTTTTGTAGCTGAATAATACTCCATTGTGTAAAAATACCACATCTTTTTTATCCATTTCTCAGTTGATGGCCATCTGGGTTGTTTCCAAGATTTAGCTATGACAAGTTGGGCTGCTATTAACATGTGTGCACATATATCACTGTGGTATGATGATTTTTAGCTCTTTTGGAAAAATATCTAGAGGAAAATACCTGGCTTGAATGGAACCTTTAATGCTAGCTTTTTGAGGAATCTCCATACTGAATTCCATATTGGTTGCACCAGCCTGCACTCCCACCAAGGTACAAAAGGGTTCCTTTTTCCCTCAGCCTTTCCAGCATTTCTTATTGGTTGACTTCTTGATGATAGCCATTTTTTTCCTGTCCTAAGATGGTATCGCAGTGTTGTTTTAATTTGCAACTCTTGAATGACCAATGATTTTGAACATTTTTCATGTATTTATTAGCCATTTGTATCTTTTAATTTGTGAAGTATATATTTATCTCAGATGTCCATTTTTGGATTGGGTCTTTAAATTTTGGAGGCCTGACTTTTTAAAATCTTTATATGTTCTACATAGGAGTCCTTCGTCTAGGGAACAGTGTACTATAACTGTTTTCCAGTTCATGGGTTTTCCTTTTACTCTTGATGATATCTTTTGACATGCAGAAATTTTTCAAAAAGATGAGATTTCAATTATTGATTTTTTTACATACTTCTCATGCAGTTTGATTTTCGTTCATGAGCTCTTTAGCTACCCTTATATATCCTTAAGGTTTCTACCTACTTTCTCTTCCAAAAGAAAGAGTTTCTGTTTTAATTTTTAAATCTTTGATCCACTTTGACTGTAGTTTTGTGCATGGACACAGGCACGGGTCTATTTTAAGCTTTCAACATGTGAAAATGCAATATTTCCAGAACTATGGCCAATAAGATAGCTCAGTGGTCCAGAGTGCCTGCTTAGGCAAGCTTAGGCAGGCACAGGAGACTGAGGTCCAATCCCCAGCACCACATGCCTCACCAGTCACGCCCTTAGGGTGGGTTGAGCTGACCAAAAAAAAAAAAAAAAAAAGGTCTTTCTTCCAATGAACATGTTTGGCCCTTTTGTCAAAGATAAGGTGGTTGAGTGTGCTTATAGTTGTGTCTATATTTTCTAATCTATTCCGTCGGTCTTCAGGTCTGTTTTCATATCAGTAGACTTTGCTTCTTTTTGCTGTTTCTTTTCCAGAAACTGACTTTTCTGTTTCCTCTTTGTGAGTGCTTTCTTCCTATCAAAACTTAAAATCATTCAACTGTACTCTTTGTAAGAACAAATTCTTAATGCTGAGCTGGCTGGTGACCCCAACAGTAGTCTTGCCATGGCCTGAATGCAGAACTATCTTGAAATTTGTTTTGCCAGTTGTATTAGTCGGTAGCTCCTATGTTAGATTCTTTGATGGTCCACTAAGTCCATTTCTTCACAAGTTTTAATCAGTTCTGTTATTTCTTTGTTCATTTTTTGCATGGTTCAGCTGTCTCTTTGTGTCAATGGGGTGTTAATGTCCCCTAATACAATTAAGTTACTGCTCATTAGATTTTTTGTATCTGTTAAAATTTGTATTATATTAATTGACCTTGGAAGGCTAGGACCAAAATGTTGGCTTTCCTTGCAGCCCTCCTTTTTCTCTAATTTTGGTATTCAAACTTAGGTTGTTAACCCTCCAGAAGAGAAGCTTATTGTTATTACCATACAACCTAGGCTGTTACGCTTAACCTCACTATCTGTCTGAATATCAAACATCTTAGGCATAACATGGAACATGTATTTTTCATCAAGTATTGATATGTTAAACTTTAAGTCCCTACAGAATATGATGGAAAAACATTAAAATATATTTTGAAAATAGGCATAAAGAATTATATAATTCTTATGTTTACACATAAGTCCAGAAATCTAATCATATACAACCTTGTAGCAGGATAGTCCCACAACATTTCTTTTTCTGTCGCCTGCCTTCAAACACCACCCCCTTCTTTTTGAACAATCATCCACCCAAGAGACAGCATGGCAGCAACTGCCACATCATGACAAGCAGCCCTTATTCAGAAGACCACAAAGACAGGCACTCCAAGTATGAACTTGATAATTATAAATTATCATCAGACATATGAGAACTAGTACTGTAATGTCATGTAACTCAGTAGTGTCCTGAATTTTCTGATCAAGGAGATTATGGGGCCAAAGAGGAAAGTGATCGATGATGTATAATGTGCCTAAGGAGAGTCACATGGAGAGAAAATATTCTCTCAGGCTTTCACAGAGAGCACATTGGCAAAGCAATGGCCATGACTCATTCACAGGGTGACACTGACAGGATCGACAATCTGAGGTACAAGATCTCAGGAAAAATCCTGAGGGGATTTGACTGACTTTATCAGATGCAAAAGCTGTAACTCTTGTTGCATAGGTTTTGCTTTATCTTGGTCTTAACCATCCAGCAAAAAAGTATAAAAATCAAGTATAAGAAGTAAAGTCATGATGTTATGTTGAGCTGTAGGGGACTCAGGTCAATTATTTCTGACATTACCAGTGAAGACCCAATACTATTATGGACTACTGGATTCTTTCAGAATATTTTGCTGAGTTAACACACCTATAATATTCAAATGACAGGACTAAACAAAGAAGAGGATACAGATGAATGACCACTTTGTATCTGCATATTCAAAATGATTAGGATAGATATATAGTTACATTCTCTTAATGAATAGAGGGATTTGTTCTAATAGTGTTTGTAAATAGGATATCATGTCTGCATCTTGAACAGCAAATAACCACTAGGAAGAAAGTATGCAATGTGTTAATCATTGAAATTGTTCTACCAATTTGATTTGAAACTGTCTCATTGCTATTTGTTTCTCAATAAAATTATGGGAAAAATTGTATTATATAGTTGGGTGCTCCTACATTCAGTGCATATATATTTGTACTTGTTATCTCTTTCTCTTGCAGTTTTCACTTAACAAGTATGTAGTGACCTTCTTTGTCTCTTTTTATCACACTTGGTTTGAAGTAGACATTGTCAGCAACCAGAATAGCTATGCTTGGCTTTTTTCTGGGTTCCTGTCAAATGAAGTATTGTTTTCCATTTTTTGACATTCAATCTGTTAAATTTTTTTTTGAGTTAAATATTTTTCTTGTATGCATCATATAGATGGATTTTGTTTCCTTATCCATTTGCCAGTCTT
>NW_004524580.1:6108284-6169732 GCF_000260255.1 Octodon degus
CTCTTCCTCTTCTTCTTCTTCTTCTTCTTCTTCTTCTTCTTCTTCTTCTTCTTCTTCTTCTTCTTCTTCTTCTTCTTCTTCTTCTTCTTCTTCTTTTCAGAACCGGGGATTGAACTCAGGACCCTATGCTTGCCAGGCAAGTGCTTACCCTGGTCATTCTCTCCAGTTGTTGTTGAAGTTGTAGTCATCTTTGTCTCTTTCTAAAATAACTGTCAGTACTCTTTGTAGGGTTCATTTGGTTGTCATAATTTTCTTAAACTGTTCTTTGTCAGGGAATTGTCTAATCTCTCCATTAAATTTAATAGTTTTGCAGGATAAATCAATCTGGGTTGAAAGTTTTTTACTTTCAGGACCTGAAGTGTTTCACTCCAAGCTCTTCTTGATTTGATATATATTGAGATATCTTCTGTAATTATGATGGGTTTACATTATAGGTAATCTGTTTCTTCTCTCTATCCACATTTAGTATTGGGGGGAGTTGCTCAGTTTCTGTGATCTTGATTATTATGCGTCTGGGTGAAGCTTTATTTTGATTATGAGTATCTGGAGTCCTATATGCCTCACTTACTGTATGTCAGATTCTCTTCCCATTTGGGGAAAATTATCTGCTACTATTCAAGCAAACAATCATTTTATGTCATTTGTGTTAAATCCAGCTGTTTTGTTGATACTTATTGTATTATATTATTCTTCTTTGCATCATCTTGCAGCTGTTGCATTGTTATTTCCTGGTTTCTCATTATTTTTAAGAGAAGTTTCCTTTCATGTTCCTGGCTACAATATATCTTTTAGACCTGAAACTCTATCTTCTGTTTCATTCAAGTGCTTTTGCCAGCTGTCAGTGGAATTCTTAACATCCTGGATATCTGAATCTGTTTCATGCATTCTAATTCTTTCTTGTATTGTTTATTCAATGTTTCTGTCATTGTCCTATTCCCTTTTACCTTTTTATCTGTGTCTTCCTTAGATGTATAAAACAATTCTTTCATGATTATTGTCAATTCTTTTTTTACCTGAGAGATTGTCTCTTATCTGATTTCCTCCATAGCCTGATGGAGTAGTTTCTATACTTCAGTTGCTATCGTCACAGAAGTTTGAGGTATGACACTATCATATTCTTCTATGACCCTGTCTCCTGGCTTTTTTTTTTTTTTTTTTTTTTTTTTTTTGGTTGGCTAGAGGTCTAAGATCACCTTTTGTTCCTCTTTTTTGTCATTTTTTGCAGTGATAGAAAATGGGTGGGGTTAGGTCAGCAAGGCATTCAGGAGAATAGGAGGGTAGGGTAGCCTCCCCAAGGGTCCTGCTGTGTGGAGTTTTTTTATTGTTTTTTTTTTTTTTTTTTGGCAGAACGAGGGATTGAACTCAGGCCCTTGTGCTTGCCAGGCAAGCACTTATTCTACTGAGCTATCTCCCCGGTTCATGTGTAGAGGTTAATGTAATTTCTATCTCACTGAAGTAAGTGGGGCAAGCAGCAGTTCAAGAAGGATTTGATGATGATGAGTGTAGGCCAAACTTGTGTGAGGCTCTCTTGATGCTAGATTGGCAGAGGGTGGTGCTCCTCAAGGCTCCTGTAGGTCACTGTGGTAGTCTCATTTCCCCAGCAGTCTTCAGGGTGAGGTTGGATAGTGGGACTCAGTGGGACTCGAGTGGTAAGGCTGCGGTGGCAGGGTTAGGGTTGCAAAGTTTCCCAGGCAGTCTTCAGGAGGCAGAGGGGTAGCTGGATTCAGCAAATTCCAATGGGATGGCCTGCAGATATCTTTTTTACATACTGATTTCATTTCCATTGAGTATGTTTTAGTAGTGAACTTGATAGTTTGTATGGAAATTCAATGACTATTCTGAGGAACTTTTATCCTGTTCTTTGTAATTGCTATACTAATATAAATGCCCACCAAAGCTATGAGAAACTCTTTTCTCTAAATCTTCACCAACAGCTATTTTATTTTGATGTCTTTATAGTAGTTACTCTTACTTGATTATGGTAGTCTTAATATCATTTGGTTTACATTTCCCTGATGTCAATAACATTGAATATTCTTTCATAAATTTGTTTATTAATCTTGTGCCTTTTTAAAAATTGTCTGCTTAGACCTAATAAGAGAGAGACCCTCACTGTGTAATCAGGTGATTTGATTATTGATGTTTAGTTTTTTGAGTATTCTATGTATGTTGGATATTAATTCCTACTCAGATATATATAGAGAAAATAATTTTCTCTCTCACTGAAGTTTGTCTCTACACTTCATTAATTGTTTCCTTTTCTGTGCAGAAGCTTTTTTAAAAAAAGTTGGATGCAAAAAAGTATTTAAATATGATGTAATTCCACTTTTCTATTTGTGCTTTTGGGGTTTTATCCCAGAGTACTGGCCACTTCCAACATCCTAAATCAATTGCCCTACATTCTTCCAGCAGTTTCATGGTTTTGGGTGTACATTTAATTCCCTTATCAATTTTGAGTTGATTTTTATGACAGGTAAAATATAAGTCTAGTCTCATCTTTTGCATGTTCCTGTCCAAAATTCCCAGCATCACACTTGAAAAGACTACCTTTTCTCCAATCCTGTCCTTAGCGTCTTTGTTGAATATCACTTGGCTGTATTTGTGTTGGTTTCTTTCTAAGTTTTCTATTCTTTTCCATTGGCTTTATGTGTCTGTCTTTATGAAAGTGACCTGATGCTTTGATTACTAAGTATTTTTGTATATTTTAGACCCAGAGAGTACAGTGCATTCTGCTTTATTCTTTTTGCTAAAGATGAATTTAGTTATACCTTTCTTTGGTATGTATGCTTTTGTTTCCATACACTTTTTAAGTTGGTTTGTAGTTTGTGAATATTATGGTTTTGATGGAGATTATATTAAATCTTTATGGACAGTATTGTATGAGGTATACAGGTATACTAACAACAATGCTTCTTATAATTCATAAAAATAGGTTGTCTCGCCACTCTTTTGTGTTCTTTTGAACTGTTTCTTTGAAAGCTTTATGTAGAGAATTTTTTCTTCTTTATATTTATCTGTAGGGCTTGGTTTGTTGTTCTTTTATTTTTTGTTGCTTTTTTTCTATCCTAAATGAAATGATTTTATCTAACTTTTATCTATTTCTGATAACTCATTATTGACATATAGCAACACTTCTGATATTTGTATGTTGATTCTGTATACTGCACCCTCACTAAATTCATTGATTAAAACTAACAGGTTTTGGTTGGAATTTCTGAGCTTTTCTATTTATAAGATTTTACCAACTGCAAACAATAACTTAATATCTTTTCTAATTGGGGTGACTTGTTTCCTTCAGTTGCCTGATTGTTCTGGCTAGAAACCCAAGAATATTTTGAATAAAAGTGGTTATCCTGGTGTTCTAGATTAAGGCAGAACTTTCACCTTTTCTTCATTCAGTGTGATATTAACTGTTGTCTTATTATAAATGGCTTTATTGTGTTGTACATTCATACTTTACCAGTACTTTCTTAATGGGGAGATGTTGAATTTTTATCAAATGCATTTTCTACTTCAATGGCTATAATTATTATCCTTCATTCTTTTGATGTAGGCTATCATGTTTACTGATCTGTGTGGATTGAATGGGGCTATCATCCCTGAGAGAACCCCATTTAGTCATAAAAAAGCATTCACTTTGATGAATTGTTGGATATTATTTGCTGGGATTTTGTTGAGAATTTTTGCATCTTTATTCATCAGAGATATGGGTCTGTGGTTTCCTTTTTCCCATATTGTTTTCTGGTTTTGAAAACAGAATATGCTACTATGATGGAATTTGTTTAGACAATTCTTTCCTTTTCAATATTTTTTGGAATAAGCTAAGCAGACTTGATTCTGGTTCTTTTTCTTTAATAATTTTATTGAGAAATAAATAGCAATGCAACAGTTTCAAAACCAATTAGTAGGATAGTTTCAATAATTAATACATCACATATTATTGTCTTAGTGGTTATTCATTGTACAAGATGTAGACCTGATGTCCTGTCCACAAACACTATTAGAATAAATCTTTCTATATATTGAATTAAGAGAAAGTAGCTGTATATCTGTCCTGGTTCTTTTTCATGTTTGGTAGAATTCACAACTGATGGCATCTGGTTCTTCACATATTTTTGATAGGAGGCTTTTTATTAGTGAGTCAATCTCATTGCTTACTATACTTTTTTTTCCCTCATGATTTTGTCTTGTAAAGCATATGTGTCTAGACATTTGGCTAATTCATCAAAGTTATAGAATTTGTTGGCATCTGTAATGATTGATATATTGTGTCAACTTGAGAAGTCCAGAAACTTAACTAAGTAACTCCACAGGTCTATATCCTGAGATATAGAGGACATATCCTTTGGGCTCTCAGATGTTCATTGCATCAGCTTGAGAAATTCAGAAGTATAACTAAGTGATTTTGGAGGGGTCCAGGATCTTTTCTTTGTAAGCATCCTAAGCCTGTGCAAGAGGAGGGCACAGAGATGGTGTGAGCCCTATGAGGGCAGGTAGCCTGCATACAATATAAGGGAGGAAAAGAGGCTTGCTGTCCCTCTTTTGCTTTTGTCACTGTGCTTTGCTTCTACCACCATGAACTGCTGCCTCTCACCATGCCACCATGCCTTGGAACCACCTTGTTATGGACTGAACCCACCACAAACTTGAGCTAACAACTAAGTCTTTCCTTCCTTAATTTTGAGCATCTGGTGTTTTGTACCAAAAATGAGAAAGCAGAAAGTAACTAAGATAAAATCTAATTGTTCGTGAAAGTCGCTAATGATTGTTATGCTGACCATTTCATACTTTTATTTCCATCTCTGATCTTATTCATTTAAATGATATGTTTTGCAGCAAAGCATTTCTCTATCTTCATCTTTTCAAAGAATCAGCTTGTAGTTTCATTGATAGTGAATATGATCTTTATTATTTCTTCTCTTAAAATTGAACTTAGTTGTTTTTATTTTTCATTTTGATTT
The DNA here is from genome assembly GCF_000260255.1 of Octodon degus. Classification (NCBI taxonomy): domain Eukaryota; kingdom Metazoa; phylum Chordata; class Mammalia; order Rodentia; family Octodontidae; genus Octodon; species Octodon degus. Next base: position 6,113,246 of record NW_004524580.1, read on the forward strand.
ATTGTGATATGATAGGTTGAGATTTTTATCCTTTCTGATGAAAACTGATTGCCATAATGCCTCCTTATAGTACTGCTTTTTCTATATTCCACTGACTTCAGTATATTGTGTCCTTATTTTCGTTTCAAGAACTTGTGTGTGTGTGTGTGTGTGTGTGTGTGTGTGTGTGTGTACCAGGGATCAAACTCAATCTTGCACTTGCCAGGCAGGCTGTTTTGTTACTAAGCCATCTCCCCAGCCCTTGTTTCAAGGATTGTCTCAATTTCTGTTTGGATTTATGAGTAAATTCTTTGTTTTTTCAAAATTAAATTTTTAATTTCATATACTGCTATTGTTTCCAAAGTTTTAGCCATGGATTTGTAGTTAAATTGCATTGTTCTCAGAAAAGCTACATGTGCTTTCTCAATTTAAGAAAAGTATTGAGCTTGTTTTGTGGCCTATCACACAGTCTCTCCTGGAAAGTGGCTCATATGCTAATGAGAAAAATGTGTATTCATGAGGGGTTGAGTGCAAAGGTCTGTGCATGTCTATTGGGTCCATTTCATCGAGGGTGAAATTTAGCTCTGCTGCTTCTTTGTTGAGTTTCTTTATGGTTGATTTGCCTATTGCTGACAATGTGATATTTAAGTCGACTGCTGTTATGTGTTGGAGTCTATCTCTCCTTTAGATCTATTGATAATTGATTTATGTAATTGGGTTCCCAATATTGTGTGCATGTATATTTAGACTTATTTCCTTTTCTTATTGACCCTTTTATTATTAGGCAAAGAATTTACTTGAGTATCTTCAATGCTTTTTATTTAAGGTGTATCTGATTTGGTACAAACACAAAAACTTTGCTTTCTTTAGGATACCACTTGTGTGAAATATTTTTATTCTAAATCTTCACCTTCAGCCTATGTGAAGTCTCACTTCACCCTGAACTTAAGTCTATTTCCTTGAAGGAGAATTTATTTGTATCTAAATCTTTCTTCCATTAGATAGTTCTCTTCTAATTGAAATATTTAATCTACTTAAATTCAAGGTAAATATTTATAGGTAACATTTTACTATAATGGGTTTGTAGTTGGCTTTTTCGTATTTTGCTTCTTCCTACTCTTGCAGTCTTTCTTTACTGTAAAGTGATTTATTTTAATGGAGTGTTTTGACTTCTTGTTTACTATTTTTGGTTTGTCTATAACAGATTTTTCTTTTGTGGCTATTATGAGGATTCAGAAAGACACTTTTTGATTATTGAAAGCTATTTTGAGGGCCAGCCAGATAGCTCAGCTGACTAAATCACCCCCTCAGGCAGGCGCAGGGACCAGGGTTCTATCTCCAGCATGCAGTGCTGGCCCCACCCCTAGGGCATGCTGAGAAGGCGAAGAAGACTGGGCGTGGTGGTGTGTGGCTATAATCCCAGCGCTTGGGAAGCTGAAAACAAAATAATAACTGTTAGTCTGATCTGTGTAGTGAGACCCTATAGACCCTGTACTAAATACCCAAAAAAAGAAAGCTATTTTGAAATGGGAGCAACTTAACATGGTTTTAAAGATAAGAATGGGAAAAAAAGAACAAGAGAAATTTTTCTCATCAAAAACACACTTCCACTTGTACAGCTTTACTTAAACATTTCGAGTTTTGAATTTTTAAAATCCTTATTTATGTATTAGGTACAGGGACTCACTACACAGCTAAGACTCGTAGTGATCCTTCTGTTTCAGCCTCCCTAGTGCTGGCGTTATAGACATGAGCCACCATACCTGGTTTCGGTGGTCAGCTCGGTACGAGGCTGGCAAGGCATGTGGTACCAGGGATTGCATCCGGATCCTTGCACTTTCCAGGCAGGTGCTTAGCCTGCCAAGCTATCTCCCCAGTCCTCACATTTTGAAGTTTTGATGTCCCATTTTATCTCTTTTTATATGGTGTATTTCTTAACACATTAATGTTATTTGAAATTATTGTATTCACTTAGTCTTCATATTAAAGATGTGCATGCTTTATTTACTATGTTTACAATATTAGAGTATCTTTAATTTGTGTAGTTACATGTCTAGTGAATTTTATACCTTTCCATGTTTTCTGCTTTCTTATTAACGTTTTTAGGTTAGCTTGAGCAGTCTATGTAGAAAGGGTCTGAGAGAGGCGTATCCTATCAGTTTTGGTCTGTCTGAGAAGACCACCTCATCCTCATTGCTAAAAGCAGCCTCACTGGAGACAGTATTCTCAATTGACAGCTTCACTCTCCCATTCAACACTGTACAATTGTACGCCATTCCCCCTGACCTGTAAATAGAAGTCGACTCTAAGTTGAAGAGAGATACACTTATGTGTTCTTAATTTCTTTTTATTTCAGTGTTTAAAATGTTCTCTTTATCTTTCACCTTGGAGAGCTTATCCTAAGGTATTTTTTAGAGCAGATGTGGTTAAATTTCACTGGTGGCCTCTAACTTCCTAGATTTGGATATTTTCATCTCTCTCTAGTTTTGGAAGTTTTCTGTTAAATAAGACTTCTGCCCTTTTGGCATCATCATGTCCTTCTGGAGCATTAATAGCTTAAATATTTGCTCTTATTTTTGGTACCAGGAGTTGAACTCACAACTTTGTGCTTGCCAGGCAGGCGTTTATGCTGCTGAGCTATCTCCCCAGACTAAAATATTTTATTTTTAAGGCTGTGCTGGATTCCTATGAGGTTTCTGTGTTCCTCTTCATTCTTTTCTCCTTTTGAAACTCTAAATATATATGCTAATTAGCCTAGCTTTAAGCTCACCAGTTCTTACTTCTGCTTCACCTATCCTGCTATTGATGTTGTCTACCATGTTTTTTGTTTTGATGAATGTATTTTGCAGCTCAATTTTTTTTCTATTTGACTTTTAATTGACTCCAGCTTTTTGCTATTTCTCCTTTCAGCATATTAAGAAGTTGGATTTCCTCAATTTTATTAGATTTCTTAATGCACCTATTTTAAATTCCCTACCCAACAATTTACTGGTGGCATTGATACTAGGTGAGATCATATTTCTAGCACCTTCTTTCAACTAATAGGTAAGGTTATAGTTTTCTGAAAGGTCTTAAAGCTTTTTGCATGTGGTATCATTTGGGCATGGAAAAATAAGTCATTTATTCCAGTGTTCCTAATCTGGCTTTAGTGTTTCATATAATTCTAGGGGTTTCTATGCAGATTGCTTATTTCCTCTAGTTTATAAAGTTAGGGTAGCTTTGGACAGGGCAGGCCATTGGCCACACACACACACACACACACACACACACACACACTAAGCTGAGTCCCAGCTGAGTCTCTTAACTTCAAGACTTGTGCAGTCTCAGGTTTGTACCAAGACCCACAGCAGAGCTGGTGGTGTTGTAGGCCAAAACACAAGTCCATCCCACTGTGGTACAGCTGTCTCTCAATGTGGAGGTATTTAGGATCCCATCTGTGAACAGTGGCCTATTGGTGGCTTCACTTCCCCTGGACTGGCAGAGGCAATTCTTTGGCTACCAAGGCAGATACTGAGCTTAATTATTGCTAAGTTCTACAACCACAGTTTGCTGTGCATTCTTATGAAGGCTGTGTGATGTGCCCTGGACTGTCCCCAAGACTAAATGTGATGTAGGTGGAGACTTTAATCTGTCTCATCATCACACAGGTTTCTGACTGATGCCAGGGCTGCTCTACAGGCTCAGCATGTGAGCTCTGGTCTTTGTGCTGGGCCCTTTGCTTTCCACTGTGTGCTGGGTCTCACTGTGTTGGGCCAGGCACTGGACTTCGAGAAAAAGTCTTGTGTTAGCCTTCATTCCATGCTCCCTCTCAGGCACTGTCTTGCTCCCAGATATGATTAGGAAAAGGGTAGTTTAAAGCATTCCAGTAACTCAGTGTACAGGTATTGGGGTGACCACAAAGGTCCACAGGTTCTGTCCTGTGGTAGGTTTTCACCTTGGCAGGCAAAGGACTGAATTGCAAGCTAAAGCCTGAACTGCATTCACTGTATCCCAAGCAGAAGGTAGAATTTTCCATGGTGGACTGCTGAGAATTGGGGGAGAGTTGTCACAGGCAAGTCTTTCTTTCCTATCTTCCTCAATAGGTCTCTACATTTTGTTATGCTAAAAGTAGGCACTATGATTTCTTGACTGATACCCTTTTTATCTCTTGTGAAGGTACTTCTGTGCATTACTAAGTGTTCAAATTGTCTCTCTGGGGGAAAAGATCACAGGAGAATGTAACTCTGAGCCCTCTGTCTCTGTCACCTATACAGTAAGATTTTAAATTCATTTTTCCTGCTTTCGTTTAAGGTGAATTTATGTTCTTGCCTGATAACTTTGCAATGATTAATGTACATTTGTGAGATTACTGGCAATGCCTGTAAAGGTGGATCTGCTATAGAGCAGGAAGGATTTGACCTCGAAGTAACCACAGGATATGGTATCTTAAGTATATCAGTTGTACTATGTGTGGTAATGTTTATTACACAAAATTCTTATGTCAAAGACCAATCACAGGAGGAATATTTCACATGATTTTCAGATCTCTGTCTTGCTTATATAAACTCTGTTTATTTCTCACATTAATGGGTATTAGAACATAGATTACTTCTTTGTCTCATATTTTTTGTAAGTCATTCTCCCAATTATGATGCATTTATTATGAAAATAGATTTATTTTGCACTTTAGTTATAGGTAGAACTTTAGCTAGATATAAAAACAAATAACACACCAACCAATGTAGATAACTGGCCAAATTGTATGTGGCATTGTGTGCCAGATGAAAAATAAAATAATCAATGGTAAGTCATTAAAACATTTAGGAAAAGAAAAAAGGGATAAACATTTTGACTTAGCAAATGACCCTAAGAATGACTCCCATTTGAAAAAAATCTTAGATGATAACTAGAAGTAAATCAATAAAAAATTTCATTTTGCTCCTTGTTCCATTGCTGACAGGCTGGTTAAGCAATACAGAAATTTAATTTTCAATTTGCAAGTTCATTAGACACATGTGCTCCTACTATCATAAAAATAAATATATAAATTTAAGTGATGTTACAAAATAAATATTTTAATAGATTAAAAGAAGAGTAACAAAAACTAAGGTGAGACTAAAAAGAACTCAAATTATTGTTATTTTTGAAAAATAAAAGATGGTGGTTTCAACATTATTGCTTCTTAAAAATTTTTAAAACTGCAAATAATGAAAATGTAAAGATGACATCTACGTTAGTAGTTGATTAAGATTTATGCTGTTTAACAAGCATAACCTATTGCTTTGTTGGTAGTGATGGGCAAGAGGGAAGATACAGTGTTTGCATGGGAGCACAATAGATAGAAAATAATCAAGATAATGAAACACCAGCTGTACAGCTTTTATCACTGTCATTCAATTATCAACCCCATCAGTTTAATTTAAAGCAATACATAACCAAGAGCATCACAAAACCAATTCACAGTTACTATGGCAAATTCAGACACACAGAAATGCCAGCTGTGAATCACTCTTCCAAATATTCAATTACAATTTCAATCAGATCTGGTTAAATGACATACTATTGTATCACACAGACAATTACTAAGTGCCACAAAATCACAATGTGTATACTTTCTTACTGTTACATGTCAGCAAATACTTTGATGATTTCACCCACATACCATGATGTTCCACGGAGTCACTAATCAGATAGTGAAACATCTAACTCATTTGATAAAAGAACGTTAAAGTCACAAATCATTAGCTTTTTGTTTTTAAATGTATTTTAAATATAGTTTTATAGAACTGATAAATGATAACTGTTCTCCTGTTAGTGTGAATACTGTCAGCTTTAAACAAACACAAAATTCAAATATTGTGACTAGGTCAATATTTAAAAATAAAATTATATATATAAGATATATAATATCCAATATATAAGTATAATATCTGATATATATATATATATGCTTAATTTACTTGAAAAGGACAGTGTATATTCATGTATAAATGTATAGAATATTTAACATATATTCTATATATGTTAATTTATTTGAAAAGGATAGTGTAAATATGACCTAATATACCTTTACACTCCAGAACTTGAATGTTGTTGTTTTGTTGTTGTTATGTGTGTGTTTGTGTATATGTATATTGGGCATAAGAGCAGAAAAGGCAGGAATGATATCAAGCAATCTCAGCATTTAAGTCCCTTAAGTTCAGGAAATTTTTGTGTGTTCTGATTACACTTATATCCCACGAGAGACATAGAATAGATTCACGTGAGATTTTTTTGCATGAATAAAGAAAATAGTACCTTATGAAAGAAATGTATTTCTGGGATAAGTGGTGACACTGGTTCATTGGGGAGTTTGTATTTTATTGCTAAAGTGATTTGAAAAGAATTCCATTGATTTTTATGCTTTTACTGTTCTAATTGACACAATTATTTGTGCATATTTGTGAACTAGGACATAGTCATGTGGAACATGTAAAAATATATAATGAACAAAGGTAATTATTATGTCCATCTTCTTATCATACTTTATATTGGAAGTTTTCAAACTTCTTTCTTCTAGTTCTTTATAAAATATATGGTGCTGGAGAAAAAGCTCAGCAGTCTAAGCTCCTGCCTGGCAAGCGCAAGGACCCAGATGTAATCCCTGGTTGTGCTGGTCCGTGCTGAGCCTGCCACCAAAACTGGGTGTGGTGGTACATGCCTATAATCCCAGCACTGGGGAGACTGAAACAGGAGGATCACTAGGAGTCTGAACTGTATAACCAGACCCTGTACCAAATAAATAAATAACTTTAAAAAATATATATATATAATGTTAATTTCTTATAAGCTGTTTTCATCCTACTGTGCTGTGCACTAAAGCTCATTTCTCCTCACCTTAGTTTGGCACTTACTACACAGTCCTCATTGTCTTCCCTCCCCTCTAACTTTCCTATCCACTAGCAAGTACCATTCTATTCTTTGAGGTTAACTTTTCCACATATATGTGCATACAATGTTCATCTTTCTATGTCTGGATTATAAGAAGTCCTCCAGATCCATCAATATTGACACAAATGACAGGATGTAATTCTTTTTATGGTCTAATAATATTCTATTATGTATATGTACCACATTTTCTTTTTCAAAAAAATTTTAAATAATTTTATTTATTTATGTATTTGATACAGAGTCTCGTTATACAGTTCAGACTCCTAGTGATCCCTCTGGCTCAGCCTTCCCAGTGCTGGGACTACAAGTGTGTGCCATCATGCCCAGTTCTGGGACAGTACAGCATGCCAGGGGTCATGGGACCAGCATAACATGTGGTACTGGAGATCAAAACTGGGTCTTTGAACTTGCCAGGCAGGAGCTTAGACCACTAAACTACCTCCCTAATCCATTTTCTTTTTCTGTTCATCTGTGAATTGAGACTTTGGTTGGTTTCATAAATAGTGTTGCAATAAATATGAGAGTGCAAGAATCTCCCTGATTAGATTATTTCTTTTCCATTGGACACACTCAGAACTATAGTAGTGGAAACATATGGGAGATATATTTCGTGCTTTTTTCTTTGATGAACTTCTTTAATGTTTTCCATTATTACTATGCTAATTTATATCATTTTAAAATAGCCAGAGACAGAATAAAGAAGCCTTGTGAGTATTTAGATAATTTTCATGAGGCATCCATTTACATAAAATATCATGGTAACTAATTAGAAAGCTAAAAAGATTGCTCTGGCACCAGTGTACACAATAAGTGCAAAAATAATGAAACTTTAAAAATTGGATAAATCAGAAACATATTTTGATATATAAATCAAAATGATGACTCTATTTAAATGCCAACAGTGGAAACTCTAAAAATAAAAGTACCAGCATCATCTTTGGGGAAGGGTGACAACTAAAAGTCCAAGAAGATTATAAATAATTTGAGAGACTAGATGAACAACAATAAAATCCAGTAAGGGCATTAAAAAAGAAAAATGAGGCATTGGTCACAAAAAAATGACTTTTTTATGCAGGGTCTTGCTACACAGCTCAAACTCATAGTAATCCTCCTGTCTCGGCCTCTCTAGTACTGGGGTTATAGGTGTGCACCACCACTCCAGGTTTTGGGGCTAGTATGGAATGCCTGGAGTTCCAGGGTAGTATAGCGTGTAGTACTGGGGACCGAACTCGGGTCCTTGCACTTGCCAGGCAGGTGCTTAGACTGCTGGGCTATCTCATCAGCTCTGATACTGACTTTTTGACAGTAGGTTTAAACTATAAAAAAATCACAAAATATTCAGTAGGCAACTAAAGGTACAGCTTCAGAATTAAAAATAAGTGTCTGGGGGCCAGTGAGATAGCTCAGTGGTCTAAAGCATCTGCTTAGGCAAGATAAGGCCAGCACAGGAGACTGCGGTTTGATCCCAGGCACCTTATGCCCTGCCAGCCCCGCCCTCAGGGCAGGCTGAGCTGGTATAAATAAATAAATAAATAAATAAATAAATAAATAAATTTTAAAAAATAAAAATAAGTGTCTGATCTAGAAATAAATTAGGAAATCAGCCAAAATGATAACAAAAGCTATAAGAAACATAAGGTTACTTTAGAAGAGTGAGAAAATGTCATTTACTTTTTTGTTCTTGAAGAAAATATATCAGGAAATGTTTATGTAGAGATCACGTATGAAGAAATTTAGGTGTCACAAATATCAGGACTTTTCAGGCAACTACCTTCAGGAAATTAGTATTAATGGTAAATGGGTAAAGATGCAGAGCGATTGTCAGGGGCACTTATTCACAAAAGAGCATGAAGTTCACCTTATCTTTTCCTCTGATTCCCTCTTTGCTGTGATAGTGGCCTTTACTGGAAAACTAAGACTATTTCCTTTACCCTGGCTGTAGATTGGAAACGTAATTAAAATGTGAAGTTTAAATATACGAAGTCCGCCTTTGATTTTATCAGCCTAAAAATCAGTTGCATGCCCTGCAAAGACTGTACAATGAGTTAGAATTCATCTAGCTGTAATAAATAGAAAAGTACAATCAAAGGAGCTTAAATAATGTAGAAATGTATTGCTTCACATGACTAGAAGCCAAGGACCTTGTGTTTTGCATCTATGTGCTCTGATAATGGCTTGTCACAGTTGGTTCCTCCAAGGATTCTTTATTATGGTCATAGGGGCTGCCACTAGCAAACGAAGGAATATATTCCTCTGATCTCATCATGAATATAGAAAGTGGTTTCCTGGAATTCTACCTTAAGAATAAGAATAATATCTATAATGAATTTCGTTGCCATAAACATGGGTATGCATATCCCACTGTAACATGCGGTTAGCTGAGTCACGGGAGCAGCCTAGCTATCCATCAGCAAATGAGTGGACAAAGATAAACTTGAGTTTGTAGGAAAATGCATGCAGCTTGAGACCATAATACAGAGTGAAATAATCAGAAACATGAACTTAAAGATCACATGCTTTCTCTTACATGAGAAACCCAATGAGTAAATAAACAGCAAAATAAAAGATAGTAGTAAAAGTACAGTCATAGATTTTCTTAAATGACAAAGGCATGAAAAGTTGCAGGAAGCAGGAGGGAGAAGAAAGAGAAGAATGAAGAAACTAATTAAAAACGTGTGATGCACCTACACCAACTCCACAGATAATGTAAATATTATGTACTGCAAGCATATATTCTTTCTTTAAAAGAATGAGAAATATCACTCTCAGGAGCTTCCAGCTGACCTCATTTTATGTATCATTGGCCAGCAATGGATTCTTCAGTGGGAGCTACTCTTAGTCAAATGAAATCAATTCTTAAAATACAGGGACAGAAACAGTTTCCCTTATGCAGCTTCTACTGCTTGGTGCTTAGCTTCTCAGTTTTAAAACATTATAGCACTAGTGGCTTTAAAGTGATTTATCCAAGAAAGCACTTTATATGGATTATCATATTCTCTGTTCATAAAATCTTTGTGCATTTGACCTAGTCCTATCTATTTTACACTTTAAGAAGTGGAAGTTTCTAGAGGTTATGTAATGTATTTATAGTTGAAATCTATCAGCTTTGTCTACCTCCAAAGCTACTAATCGTGACATTGCAGTTAATCTTAAGGAAAACTCTTTATCTTTCTGCCTCATATTTCTCTGAGTCATATAAAATATTGTTTCTTTCTAAACATCTGACAAAGCTCTGCTTTTTGACCTCAGAACTTCAGGGCCCTAAGGTGTCTGTTCTCTTTCTTGGTGACCTCGCTCCATCACAGAGGTTCAGGATGGTGTCACAGAGTCACCCACTCCAACAAAGCAGCACACATTCTGGAAACCGACTGAACATGAGCATGATATATGCAGCAGCTATGCCGAGAAGCAGAACCCCAAAACAGTGTCGCAGCTCCTGCTTCATAGAGGTGCTCGAAGAGCTGCACAAGATGAAGCATTCTGCTAAAAATCCTTTTGTTTTATCATTTATAACTAGCAAGTTCAATCAGAATTTAAATTTAGGCCGAGTTGGCATGAAAGCAGTTCTTCTATTTAGCAAAGCTTGGAAAGTCCAGTGTTTTAAAGGTCATAAGATAACAGCAAAATATTATGGTGTTTTTCCACTAGCTATATATTCTTAAAAGTGAAAAAAATTCTCTTTAATATCTGACTTGGAAAATGTGGATGTAGAATTTCTTTTGCAAAATGTGATTCTTTGTTAAAAAAGTTTTCATACTAGATGAAAGAGACCTAAAAAAGAAATGACTAAAAATGCTATCAAAGCCCTCATTTAAAGATGCTTATTATATTCTAATTTAATAGTTGGTTAATGCCATTCTTTATATTACATGATCAAAAGCTCATATATCAAAAACTTGAATTAAAAAAGTATTGATTTTCATTACCATTTTAATTGAGATTAAGGGGTAATTTGGAAAGTGATGACAAAGCATTTTAAATCACTTATCATACACACGATTCCACATTTGGAGATATCAGTAAATCATCAAAGTTCTGACAAAAAAGAATGAGCATGATCAGATTTCTGAAAAATTAGGGTTTATAACTCATTTGCGTATTATTTTTCAGTAGCTGAGTCCAACTCTGAAAAAAAAAAAAACCCAGACGCTTAGTAAGAGATTTTATTATTAAATGATGAATATGTGAATGGAAAGATGAAGTCAGTGGAGAATACAGGCAAACAGCAAAGTGACTAAGCAGCAGTCTCCCAAGATAGGCAGTAAACCAACTGAGACATGAGCAGTCAGTAGCACTAGCTGTAGGTGAAGGCTGTGGCACTGCGGGTTTCCTGGATAGAAGTGAAAGGGCTTTCAGGGTCAAGGAGGAGGACAAAGATGCTTCTGAGTTTTGATTCCAAGGATAGCAAATATAATGTACAATGAACATTAAAAAGACAAAAGGAGTATTTTGGAAAAAGATGAAAGTTCAGTTGAATAATATATATATATATTAAATCTTATCTCATAAGTATTTGGACAGATATCCCTAGACTCTGTATGAAGTAATGGCTAGAGATCAATACTTTGAAAGCATTTGACTCATAAATATTTGGGAAGGAGGGACTAAACAGAAGATAAAAGAACCAAGTGCATACTTAAAGAAATAATGTAGAGAAGTTTATAGAAAATACAAATAGGAAATTTTTATTTACATCATTTCGATAAACTTACTCAATGGCAATTTTAAAAATAAATTAGATTGTAAACCATAGAAAGATTGAAACAACCCTGGAAGAAGTTCCCTCAAGCCAAGGAAGTTGAAAATTTCAGGTCCAAGCTGTGGTGCCGCATACAAGTTTTCAGAGAAGAAGCTTGTTAGGTGTGGTTTCCATTGTTTATACAACATCTTGGACCTAGATGTTGCTTATAAAGTATATGAAGACATGTAATGAAAGTTAATGGCTTTCAAAAGTTAATTTATTGTAGAATAGATATTTTCTCTGTTGTTTTGTTTGTTTTTCTTAAATTTATAAGTATGACATATGTTCTTGTAAAAGCTTCAGCAAAAATGTATAGAATTAAAAGTTAATAGGCAATTTCCATGAGTGTTACATATATGTGGAGTATATGCATATTTTTATACATGTTTATACGCAAGATAAAACTACATACCTTGTCCATATTGGATTTTGGTTTTCATACTTCATAACAGATTACATGAAATGTGTGCTAGAATAGCATGTATATCTATATCTTTTGTTATTAAATAGCTACATAGCATTCATATATATATATATATATATATATATATATACATATATATCCAATGATTGTCTTTACTATACCATATGATAAGAATATAAAGAGTATACAATTATTTTTCTATATTTAGTGATTTTTATACATTGTTACACTCTTGTACACATAGTTTTGTGGACAAATGTTTAGCAATCTAAGCAAAATTTTTCTTTAAATATTACAAATAACATTTCTGGGATGAAGTCTGCAGCGATGGGTGAAACTTATTCCACTTTGAAAATATGTCACAGTCTATGATCTTCATCTATTGACTTTAGTAATGCACATTGTCCACCAAAACTTGAGTTTGATCACTGTGCAGTCGTAACTCCAATAACAAATCTGCTCTATCTAAGGACAGCCAGCTAATAAGAATCTGCAAAGTAGACTTCATTTGATACAACTGGCTTTCTAAGAAGGCAACGTATATCTGATAATAACAAGGCATTCAGACTTAATTTGTTATCATAGTAACTTCATAGCTGCATTCCAACTTAATATACTTAAAACTTAATTTTAAATTACGCACGTCAAATAAAATGCATCTTTTGGCCAGCTATCACAAGGATAATGGTAGTTATGACTCAGTTCCCAGTCTTCCAAGTGACCTGAATGAAGCCTTGCTGCGTGACTCATGTCATTTCCTCATGCTCCAGATCTGGAAGGTTCTTGGCTATCGAAGAGCAGAGCGATTCTAACAAGCATCTAGGTCTGCAAATGTGGTAAAGGAATCTCCTCTAAAAATCCAGTCTTTCCTCTACAAATCATATTTAGAGACGAGTTTATTTAAAAACTACACCCATTCATCAATATTAATACCCAAAAGTTTCCAAGTTATTATCACAGTCTCATAGGTCAGAAAGTGAGTAGACCTGAGACAGCAACATTTCCTGGGTTTAAATTTACGTAGCTGGCAGAATACCTTAAGTCTCACTGCAGCACCAGTGTTCTCTCTACAATCTCACTTACTCCTCTGAACGCCTGAACGAACTTTTACAGTGAAATTCTCTGGAGAAAATCCAGACCATATCTCAAGCTACTCTCTGTTGCTTGTCTGGTCATCAGGAAATTAAAAGGCCTAACTGGTTCAGAATCTGTCACCATGGGGAATGTCTGACTGACAAATAACCTTTCACGTTAGTTCATTGCCTCACTATGGGCACTGTAGTGTCATGCAATGTATCAGCTAGAAAAAAATCAGCTGCAAACAGCAAAGACTCAGCATTTAAATTGTATGTCTGAAAAAAAAAATTGTATGTCTGTGGAAAGTGAAAAATAGCAAGCAAGGTACTAGAAGGTACTAGGAATACAAATGTTACACAAACAGAGTTAGATTTCTTTAGTTGTCACACACACACACACACACACACACACACACGTACTCGAGAATGACACAATCCTTTGAAAGGGCAATTACAGAACTCTGTAATAATTACTTGAAATTAGCATTTTTCATGAGCAATAAAAATCAATTCTAGCCTGCTCAAGAAAGACAAACAAAACTTAAAATTAGGTTGTAGCAAATAAAGATTTAAATAACTTTAAACATATGTCTTGCTGCTTGTTCATGTAACTTCAGTAATTTTGCCACTTGTGTTTATTCAAGATTTACAAGTAATTTTAAAACTACTTATCCCTAAAATCTGTAAAACACTGTTTTTAATTGAAAGTACTCCTAGTGCCCTTATTGCCCTGTGCACTACTATTCAGTATTACTGAATTCAGAGGAGTCAACCTGTACCAGAAATGAATGTGAAAACAAAATCCTAAATCAGAATTAATTTTATTTGTCTTAGACTTGCTGTGTAATTCTCTTGAGGCCCAATTTCATCTAAACAATGATTCATTCATTTAAAATTTAATATGTGTGACAGAGTTATATTTCTTTAGTTATCACACGCAATTATAACAGACCATTGCCAAATTTCCATAACTTACTACAATCAAGATGTAATTTCTTCTTAATGTCTAAGTTATTGTATATCTCTGGGTCAAGAGAAGGCTATGTTGCATATTATTTTTTTAGAGACCTAAACTCCACATATCTATGACCAAATCACTGATTGCCTTGGAGACTTTCAATAGGTATTCTATGTCTAAGCAACAAATCAGGAAAAAGAAAGAGCATGTAACATCTCATTGGGACGTGCTTGGGGGGTCTCACGTAAAAATGTCACACATCACTCTCTATTGATTGCAAAATCTAACCATGTGGATTATATAAAGCATCCAAAAGTATTGGAAAATGCAGTCGAAAAGTGTGTCAAAGAAGAAAATAAACCACAGACCAATGGTCCCATGTTTATATTTGCCATTTGAATATCTTGTGGTTGTTTGTTTTTCAATAAGGTCTTGCTGTGGAATGCAGGCTGGCCTTGAACTCAGTGATCCTCCTGCCTCAGCCGCCCAACTCACAGGATTATTGGAGTGCCCCACCACCTCAGCTGGGTATCTTCGTGAGTGATATGTCTATGCATACGTATTATTTTCAACTGAGTTTTGACCAATGTCTTTTCCCATTGGGTCCTGGTCAGTAACTCTTCCCTGCCTAAGTTGGAAGGTTGCCCAGCACCCTGTCTGCAAACCTGTGAGGCTCTGAGTCAGCCTTACAAATATTTATGTCTTTTCTTGAAGCATAAACACATGTCATCCCAGAGCAGTCCAGCACCTCACTGCAAACGTGTGGACTCCTAGAAGTTCAGGAGCTTTGCTTCCTCCCATTTCCATTTCCTTCACCCACAGCTGGCAGATGTTCTGCTCCCCTGGTTGGTTGACTCCCTGAGTTACAGAGCTCGTGATTCTGACAGAAGTTTGTGCCCCCATAACAGGGCTGTTTCCCTAGCGCACTCTGCATAGGCTGATAATTTTCCAAAGCATTAAGTTCTGGTGCCATTCTGCTTAGCATTTCCTTCCTCCGTGTGTTTATTTTCTCTCACATTTTACCAAAAGCAGCAGAGAAACCAGGCCACATCTTCAACCCTTTCCAAAAGAATTCCTTTGTTTAATATCCAGGTTCATTGCTTAGTAGTTCTTTCTTCCTACAAATAGAAAGTGATTCCATTAAGAGTTTCATCACTTTATAACAATATATGCATATGCTTAAATACATCTATGAAGTATGTCATCATACTATATCAAAATTTCTTGTTTCATTTTTCTCTGGTCAATAAATTGCAAATACTGAGAATAATTCTTTTGATCTTCTCCATGTTGCTCTTATAATACATTTGGTTTCACATTAGGCTTTGTTTTAGGAAAAATTACTTAAACTCTCTGAATGCCACTTAATTTCTTTGAACTCCAATTTCTTTATATTAAAAAAACTAATGCTAAAAAAATACCTACCTTATGGAGTTGACTATGATAATGGGATCATATTCCCTGAAAGCAGTTAGATTAATGTCTGATGAAAGATAAGCACTATTGTTGTCTTTTCTTGTCATTTTCTAGATTCTATGTCAGATCATAGAGTTATGGCCAGAACCCAGGCATGAAGAGTTCCTTCAAACCCTGCTCATCTTGAGCTTTTCCACCTGGGCACGACCTCCTCGCGCTTCCATCTTCCTGTGTCCACCATTTTAGCTAGTTGTTCAGGTGATCGTAAGACTCACCTATGAGAGGGTGAAACCAGCAGATGCATTCCGGATGACAGCGCTGCCATTGCCCCTGGCCTCACTACTTCCTTCTCCATCCTGATGCCAGGCCCCACGTCATACACACCCTCTGAAACTGACAGCTTCTGATGAATTGTCCAGAAACATCTCACAGTGAGAGAGGGCAAGGCCTCTTGCAGTGGGCCCAGTATTCTGTCCTGTGAAGTGACATCCAAAGATGTCTCCATCCCCACTCTGTGCTAAATTTTGATAAATGTCAATAAAATTTTTTTAACTGATGTGACACATTTTTTGATAAAGAGAAAACAAAGCTGAGATGAGAATATTGAATGACAGAGTGGTAAAATTCCAACATTGCTTTGGTAAGTAAAATAGGGTGAAAATTAAAGTTCATAATAAACTGAAATTTACTTGTAAAATTTTGATTCATAGTTAAATTAATGAAGTTAATTCATTAATTTTTAACCATGTAAATTTTCAATAAAGCAGAATGATATAGTTTGATTTATAATCTGGAAATGTAATCTCCAATTAAGATGCAACTTTCTTAAAATGTTTCAGGCTCAAATTATTTGTAAGATTCAATAGAGCAGACATGGAATGTAATTAAATCCATAACATGTAATTTGAGAAATGTGAATTCAAGGACTCTTCCTTATTTTTTCTGTGTGTGTGTACTTGGCACATATTTTTTTAAAAAAGAATGTGTAATTTTGCTCTCTTTGTGCAACCGAGCACAAGTCAGTTTGAGGTTAAACATCAGAATGCTTCTTGGGCATTGGGAATGATTTTTAAGAGAATTTTGCTTTTGAGAAGGTAGCTACGTGAATGTGCCTCCCCCTGCCCCAGAGCCATAGTTAAAAATCCATTTGGAGGTTTTAAGCAAAGTTCACTTGATAGTATGTCAGTACCCAGTGGATAAATCACAAAATTGCTTCCAATAATGTATGTGATTTGCCATCTCACTGCCAAGGCAAAGCTCTGAAGTGAGAGAATGTGAGGTAAGCATTGTTTCCTCACCCCTTAGGTTAGTGCCCCTGTCACTGCTGAAGTCACTGTCAAGCAAACACAGAGAAGTAATTTAAGATGCAACCATTTTCATCATTCTTCCACAGGCAGCATAAAACAAATGATTGTGGTTCCCATCTTTGCCAGTGGCAGGGCATTTGTTAAAGTGCAAAGATAAGAGAAAAGAAAGGAAAAAGCAATCCCTTGGCAAAGAGCTGAAATGAAATATGCCACCAAGAGTGTAGAGGCTTTCAAAAATAGTGTTGTAATCACAGAGGCTTTTCAGAGTGACCAAGCGTAATGTTTGGGTGGATGTGCTCCCTGTAAATTTTCGGGGTTCGCCTTTGTGGTATTAGGCTACAGACCGATTGTTCCCTATCTTTCTCAAGCAGCATTTTTCTCATGTCATTTCTACGTCAGGACCCTTAGGGATGAACACCCCACCCCATTGTTTGCTATATGAAGCCAAACTCTTCAGCCTGGCCCATTTCTAATAGATCATGGCCTCTGTTGTACGAGGAAACAGGCTCTGGTTCATCCCTTCAAGTAGATCAGCTTACTTTCCTCTGTTCAGTTTTTCCTCCTAGAAACTGGCTTTAGGATTCTCCTCTTTATTCTCTAGCCTTTGATAGCCTTCTTTATTCTCATGGCTACACACACTCACATATACCTCTGGTCTGTGCCATTGAATTTTCTGAGATTAGCTTTGAAACTGGCTTCCTTCACTAACCATCTTCCAATTTTATTCAATTTATTCTATAACACTCTATAAATTCATACTTTGTGCTATTTTCAAATATGTATTCTGTACTATAAATTTCATTTCTATAAGTTCATTGCCCCAAGCTAAAATCAAAATATAACACTGGCAGCAACTTTAATGTTTCATTGCCAAGTGACTTGAGAATAGCCCATTTTTGTATATTCAGTAAGTGTTCATTACTTACTGTGTGGTAGGAACTGCTAAGCACTGAATTCAAAAAGTGGACAATAAGGTGTTGCAATTGGGGAGGTGGGGATACTTGCATTCCATCTACTTTGAATCAAGACCAAAGTACTGTGAATGCTGAATGGGGCCAGGTAAAGCTGTCTGAAAGAAGCAGCCTCCACTTAACCTATATGGTTACCCTAGAAAGAAACTAGATGTTTCCTGTAAGGTGGAAACAGGACTCAGTAATGTAAAGAAATGATTATTTTAAAAAAACAGTTTAAAAAAAAAGTCTCTCATAAGTCTGAATGTTTGCTCAAAGAAGTATGACCTTATTTCTGTTACGGCCATATTTCTTGAATGAAGGTTGATTTCAAAGAGTTGAGTCTTCTAAATAGATTTCATATTAGATACATAACACTGTAGAATTATTTGCAATTTTCCTGGCTATCTCAGAAACTGAATAAATATGATGACCCATTTATGAACATCTTTCACATTATTTTATACCTTTCCACAACATTTTGATATTGATTCCTTTCTCATAGAACTCTGTTTTTTCAAGTTGAAATAAAACATTTGTTCTGACAAAAAAAAAAAAAAGGAGTGAGGATTAGGGTTAGAGTCAGGGTCAGGATCAGGGTTAGGATTAGGATTAGGGTGAGGAATACCCACCATAGAGAAGATTGTTGTCAGAATGGCATAGAAGGACAATGTAGAAGTTCTATGGCTCTGGAGGAGCTCTGGTCTTTGCCTTCACTTTGGATGTCATCTTCAGCTTTCCAGCACAGACCCTTCAGCCTTCCCCTGTCTACCCTTCCAGACTCCCATGGCACCCTACGAGCAGCTCCAACCCTCAGCTGGCCCTCCTGGATCTCTCCCTTGCAGACAGACCTCCCATACCTGCTCCTGTGGGTGTCCATTGCAGGCCAATTTTGTAAATTCTTGTATAGTTGTATCATTAAATCTGCCTCTCTAGTAAGCACTGACAGACTCCTATTTTGCTATGTGTAGTGGTTCTAGAGAAACAAAATTGGAAGATGAATTCCTTTGACGGTTTCAGGTGTTCCTCCAAACAGCTCTCTAACTGGATGAGACTTACAGACATCATTAATCTCCCCTTTTTATATTGTGGTGAGTTCTTTAACATAGCATGTGATGAAGATCCATTTGCTTATCCTAATTCATTACTTGTGAAATACAAGCAATGTAGCGATTCCATAGCTGAAACTTTTCAACATTTTTGTTACACTGGGAAATAGAATGATGCTAACTGCTTGCTCTCAGAATCTCTGGAAAAACTAGTGGAGGGAAACAGTGAGCTCAAAACATTCACAGTTCATTTAAATTCTTCTAAAATAAGATCAAATACTCAAATTCCCAGATCCACAGACGCATGAAAAATTTCAAAGTTTCTAACTATACCTTGAAAGACATTCTTCTCTGCTTGAACAACACAGTGAAGGGTACAGGACCCCAAGTAAGGCCCTCAGAATTCAGTTGGCTGAAATAAAGCATCAGGTTAGTGCTCAGCCTCAAGGAGTAGAGAAAAATGTTCTGATCAGAAAAGAATGAGATCCCATGAACTGCACGGAGATGTTTGGAAAGATCCTGAGAACGCTAAAGTTGTTAAGCTTCAAGACTCTGATCAGGTCACTTTACCAGAGAAAGAACCACCCCCCAACACACAGACAGTGGCAGAGGTAGCCCACCATCACCCCCGTGACATTGGCCTCTGCTGGTATACCTGGGAAAATTAATCCTGTGTTGACCAAGCATGATAATGGTGGCACTCCTCAGGAACCTCTCTTACCATCCTCCTTTGCCTCTAGTCCTACAACCAAGGTCAAAATGTAGAAGGACCCTAAGAATGAGGTCCACAGGGTGATCCATGCAGAACCTCAGCATTCTCCCAAAGAATATCTTGAGCTTTCTAACTCTTATAAGCAGAGGGCTGATGATCAAGTGTGAGCATGGATTTTATAGGTATGGCAGAAATAGACACCTGGATCAGGAATTGATATGGGCCTGCTAAGCAGAAATTCTGAATTTAATTTTGGAGTTCACAGAGTAAAGGAATATGTTAATAGTTCATTTCAATGGTCGGGGGAAGTGTGGATCAAAAGATGGCCCACTGTGAATAAGTTAGAGAGGCCTCACATTCCACGTATACCATGGACGTGATGCTACAGAGGGTTAGGGAAGTAGGAGTGATGGAGTGGATCTGTTACGCAAACCTAATCTGGCACACTGGGATGATCCAGAAATGTACCTTTCACTAAGCCATTGGGAAACAGATTTAGGAAGGGAGCACTAGGGTTCATGAGCAGAGCCTTGTGCTTGCTTTTCTCTGTATGCCAGAGATTGCAATGGGGACCACAGTAACTTAATTGGGAAATGTAAGGGCAATGGATTTGCTTGGATCCCAGAGTGGGAGAGGTCAAGTGGCAACATTGAATCACTAAAGGCAAGAAGCACACGCTTACCATCATGGACAGCTGTTATTATCTGTGTCTGGATGTCTCCCCAAGGCCACATGCAGTCATGGGGCTGGCTTCTAGAGTTCTTGATTGAGTCATGTTTCAATGCTGGGATTATGAATGTGCTACACCCTCCCTGGAGCAGACATCCTACATACAGTACAAGGGAGAGAAAGAGGCTTGCTCTCTGCAGTTCCTTCCCTTGTGCTCTTGCATTTTTTGCTGTATTTCCACAGTTAAGAACTGCTGTTCTCTACCATGTGCTACCCTGCCTTGGAGCCAGCCAATATTGGACTGCAATCTCCACAAACTGCAAGTTAAATAAACTTTTCCTTCTTTAATTCTGTGTGTCAGGTATTTTGTCTCAGCAATGAAAAAAAAGTAACCAAGATAACAGCAGAAGCAGAAGAATGGGAAAAATGGACTGACACATGTAGACCTGCATGGAATTGGCTGGTTACCCATCATGTTCACATAGAAAGGCAGCCCACAAAACTGTTAATATATTTATATAACAAAAAAACTTAAGGGCCAGCCAAATAGCTCAGTGGATTAAAGGCCCTGAAAGCAGGGATTAGGGGTCTGATCACTCCCTGGGCCTGCCATGCTGGCCCTGCCCCCAGAGAGTGCTGAGACAGCAATTGAGACTGGGAGTGGTGGCACCCGCCTGTAATCCCAGCACTTGGGAGGCTGTAAACAGGAGAATCACTATGAGTCCAATCTAGTAGTGAGACACTAAACACCCTATAGACCCTTCCCTAAAAACACAGGAAAAAAAAATTTAAGGGGAATGAATAGAAAATGACTTGGAATGATGATAACAGGAAATTATGGGGGCCATTGTCATTTGAAAGGCCCAGTGAAGGTGCTCAGTTACCACATCAGGTAGGTGACAACAGCATGCAGGGTAGGGGCATGCTCATAGTTTCTTATAGTCTGTGACTCTTCAGCCTTCAACACACACCCTACAACCTTCCCTTGTATACCCTTTGCCCTCCCTGTACAGACTTACATGGAACACTACACTGAGTTTCAGGCTTTCACCTGGATACATGGGCTCACCAGCATGCCAACAGTCATTTTAAACCCTGAATCTGTGGGTGACCATTGTAAGCTATTTGTATAAATTCTTACATAATTTTATATTTTACATTAAATCTGTTTCTCTAATAAGCACTGATTGTATCATTTGACCTCAGTTAAAAGATGTCTTTTTCTTTTCTCCTGTTCTGCAAGGCAGAGTCTCTAAGGTAGCTGAATAACATATTCCTCAGTAATTTTTAATTCAACAGTGGATCTCGCAGTGTTATTTCATTGTTGATACATTATTTTAGGATAAGGAAAACCTTACAATGAAAAATCAGTTTTTAGTGATTTTTACTCTGTATGGATGGACAGACTAATTTTTTCTAACAGTTTCATTTTTTCCTCTTTTCTTGTCTTTTCCAAAAGTAGTTAACTCTGATGTGAAACACAGAGCATTAATAGGTTGAATTTTTTTTCTTTAAATAGTAGTGCAAAGAATTTGAGTTGATGGCTTCAAATCAAATGATATGTATCTGTATATCTATTTATTTATATATATATACATATGAATTACATGAATATATAAATATTTACACAAATATACAGTAACTCAGAAATTGACAGACTTAAACACTGGCTTATGCAATTACAGAAGCAGTCAATTCTAAATTTCATAGGATGAGCTGCAAGAGCCAATGCCAGTTCAAGTCCTAATGCTATCTAACAATAGAATTTTTTTCTTTTTTTTTAACAGAGATTGGTCTTTGTTCTTTTCCAAAATTCAATTGATTGAATATTCTTATAGTTCGTGACAGATGTCCCCCCAAAGCTTTATGTAGTCATAGAATTATTTCAGAGGTAGCTGAATCTAGAGTATGGGATTGAGTCATAGTGAAATTCTGGGATTAAAAGTTCTAGGATTAAGGGGTGTTAGGAGTAAGGGTGGGAGCTGGATTAGTCCCCATATTAGATTGGCAATTTGGTAGATATGATAAAATATAAGGGACAGAAAGAGGTTTTCTCTCACCCCCTACTGCCTCTTTCCTTGCATTGGCTGTCTTCTACTGCCATAAATTGTTGCCCTTGTGCTGTATGAGCCAGCTAATTATGAGATGAAGCCTCTACAACTGTGAGCTAAATAAACCTTTTGCCCTTTAACTTTAGGTGGCATGTATTTAGTCTCAGGAATGAGAAAAGTAACTGTAATAGAATTTGGCACCAAGAGTGGGGTCATTGCTGTGCCTATACCTGATCATGTGGTGCAAGACTCTTTGTGAATGGCTTCTGGGAAGAGTTTGGAAAGATTCAGAGATGCTGGCTGCAGAAGTACACCTGGATTGCCTTAGGCTGTCATATACGGAGATTCTGGTTAGAGCTCAAAAGAAGAAAAAGCTACTAAAGAGCAGGATCAGGGGGTTCTGCTGGGAAAAACTGCTTTGGGAGCTGGACTCCAGATTATATTGCTAGGGCTTGGCAGAAATTTTGTCTGCAATTTGTTATTGTCTAGAGATTTTGCCTCATACTAAGATTAATGGTGATAGATTAATTTCACTGGCAGAAGAAATTTCCAGCCAGTATATGTTACCACTATCATGCTGATTTTATCACAGAAGATTTGTAGTATAATTTCAAGTCAGGAATTGTGATGCCTCTTTCCTTTCCTTCGTTACCTAGGATATTGCTTTTGCTAGTCTAGGTCTCTACTGGTTCCAGGTAAAATAATGTTTTGTTTTGTTTTGTTTTGTTTTCTAATTCTGTGAGGTATACTAATGTTATTTTAGTTGGGATTGCATTGAATCTGTATAACAATTTAGAAGTATGACCATTTTTGCCATTTTGGTTCTTTTGTTCTAGGAGCAAAAAATATCTTTCCCTTTTCTGAAATCCTCTTTGATTTCTTCTTTAAGAGTACTGTAATTTTCTTTATTTTTAAATCATTTGTTTATTTATTTATTTATTTATTTATTTATTTATTCATTTGGCATAAGGGTCTTGCTACATAGATCAGACTCACAGAGATCCTCTTGTCTCAGGCTCCTCAGTATTGGGATGACAGGTGTGTGCCACTACACCCAGTTTCAGTTACCAGCACAGCGCACCTGGGATTCAGGAGCCTGCACAACATATGGTATTGGGAATCATACCTGGGTCCTTGTGCTTGCCAGGAAGGTATTTAGACCATTGAGCTACCTCCAAGTTCCCCACCACTGAGCACTATATTTTCACTGTATAAATCTTTTACTTCCTTTGTGAGATTGATTCCCAAGTGTTTAATTCTTGGGGGTGCTATTGTGAAAAGCATGCTTTCCATAATCTCTCTCAGTTCATTTGTTGCTTGTGTATTGAAATGCTATTGATTTTGTGTGTTGAATTTATATTATGCTGTTACTGAATTTGGTTATTAAATCTACAAGTATATAGTGGAGTTTTATGTCATCTGCAAATAGTGAAAATTTCACTTCTTACTGTTCAATCATTATTCCTTTTATTTCTTTCTATTGTTAATTGCTCTGGATAATGTTTCTAGAACTAGATTGTAAACTAGTAGTGACAGTGGGCCTCCTTGTGTTATTCCTGATTTTAAAGTGAAGGCTTTCAATTTTTGTCCATTAAGCATAATGTTGGCTGTTTGTTTGTCATAAATGACTTTTATCAGGTTAGGGTAAAATCCATTACTCTGATTTTCTATAGGATTTTTTTCATGCATGAGTGTTTGACTTTTTCAAAGGCTTTTTTGTTTTCACCTAATGAGATCATCATGTGATTTTTGCCTTTAGCTCTGTAGATGTGGCATATTTCATTTATGGTTTTGTGCATATGAAACCATCCTTGCATTCCTGGGATGAATCCATTTGGTTGTGATGTGTAATCTTGATGACTTGCTGCATTCTGTTTGATAGTATTTTATTGAGGATTTTTTCATCTATGTTCATTAGGGAGATTGGCCTGTAGTTCTCTCTTTCAGCTGCATCCTTCTCAGGTTTTGGTAGCAGAGTAATACATGCCTCCCTAAGTGAGTTTGGGAGAATTGTTTCCCTTTGAATTTCATTGAAGAGTTTGAGAAGAGTTTGCTTTAGGTCCTCCCTAAATTTCTTGTAAAATTTTGCAAAGAATCTGTCAGGACCTTGGCTTTTCTTTGTTGGTAGATATTTTTTTATTAAATTTTCAATTTTAATGACTGATATTGGGCTACTCAGAATTTTTATATCTTCTTGATTTAGCTTTGGTATTTCATATGTATCTAGGAATCTGTCCATTTCTTCTAT
This sequence comes from Octodon degus, assembly GCF_000260255.1. Classification (NCBI taxonomy): domain Eukaryota; kingdom Metazoa; phylum Chordata; class Mammalia; order Rodentia; family Octodontidae; genus Octodon; species Octodon degus. The sequence continues at coordinate 6,137,735 of NW_004524580.1, forward strand.
AGTTTCCATTCTGTGACAGTAAAGATGTTGGAGATAAGTATTGATAATCTTCTGAATTTCTATAGGGCCTTTAGTGATTGCACCATTTTCATTCCTCATTGCATGAATTTGAATATTTTCTTTCATTTTTCTTTTTTTTAATTTTTTTTCTTTCCTTTTTCTAATGAGGTTGACTACGGGTTACTCAATTTTATTTATTCTTTCAAAAAATCAACTCTTGGACTCATTAATTCTTTCTAGTATTTTCTTCATCCCCATTTCATTTAATTTTGCTCTGATCTTTATGATTTCTTGCCTTCTTTGGGCTTTGTTAATTTTTTTTTTATGTATTTGGTACAGGATCTACAGAGTCTAAATATGTAGATTGGGCTCATAGTGATTCTTCTGTTTTCAGCCTCCCAAGAGCTGGAATTACCAGGCATGCACCACCACGCCCAGGCTTGGTCACCATCTCAGTGTGCCCTAGGAGCAGGGACAGCTCAGCATGACTAGGATCAAAACCTGGACACCGCATATTGCCTAAGCAGGCTCTTTAGCCGACTGAGCTATTTGGCCAGCCCTCTTTGGGCTTTGGATTTAACTTGCTTTTCTTTTTCTAGGACTTTGAGGTACAATATAAGATTATTTATGTGTGTTCTTTCTGTTTTCCTGATGTGAGAATTTATTGCTACAAATTTCCCTCTTAAGACAGCTTTTATTGTATCCCACAAGAACAAGTAAGCTATATCTGAATTTTCATTTGATTGTAAATATTGTTTAATATTTTCTGTGATTCATTGATTTTTCAGGAGGGTATTATTTAATTTCCATGTGTTTATAGCTTTTGCTGTTTCTTTTGTCAATGACTTCCAGTTTCATAGAACTATGGTCAGATAACATACATGGAATAATTTTGATTGTTTTGCATTTACTTAAGCATGCTCTATGTGCTAGCACATAATCTATTCTGGAGAATGTCCTACATGCAGCTGAGAAAAATATGTATGATGCATTGATGGGTAGAACACTCTGTAAATGTCTACTAAGTCCATTTCTTCAAAAGTTTGGTTTAATTCCATTAATTCTTTGCTGATTTTATTGGTCTATCTTTTTGTATCATTGGAGTGTTAAACTCCCTCAATACAATTATGTTATTACTCATTAGATTTTTCATGTCTGTTTAAATTTGATACAGTTGGGTGCTCCTACATTGGGTATATATATATATATATATATATATATATATATATATATATATATATATATGTTATCTCTTCATCTCTTCCTCTTGCAGTTTTTCCCTAAGAAGTATGTAGTGACCTTCTTTGTCTCTTTTTATCACACTTGGTTTGAAGTTGACATTGTCAGCAATCAGAATAACTACCCCTGGTTTTTCTGGATTCCAGTCCCATAGAGTATTGTGTTCTGTCCTTTGACATTTAGTCTATTAATTTCTTTTGGAGTTAAATATATTTATAATGTATTTTTTGTACAAAGCATATTTTTGGATTTTGTTTCTTCATGATGTGGTGTCTCCCCTGCCAGGTAAGTATTGAATTTTGTTACTTGATCCACTCTGCCAGTCTGCTTCTTTTGTTTGGTAAATTCAAGCCCTTTACATTGATGGATGTAATTGATACATATTGGCTTATCTTTGTCATGTTGTTTTCCTACTGTATGATCCCAACTTTTCCTCTCTTCTTAGTTGCTTGCTCTGCCTGGTAGTTCTCTTCTGTTGCTGTACTTGAAGTCATGGTCATCTTTGGCTCTTTCTAAAATATCTGTCAGTACTCTTTGTAGGGTTAGTTTGGTTGTCACAAATTTCTTCAGTTTTTCTTTGTCATGGAAGTATATTATCTCTCCAATAAATTTGAAAGATAGATTTCCAGGGTACATCAATCTGGGTTAGAAGTTGTTTTCTTTCAGGACCTGATGTATTTCACCCCAAGCTCTTCTTGATTTTATACGTGTTGAGAAATTTGCTGTCATTCTGATGTACTTTCCATTATAGGTGATCTGTTTCTTCACTCTAACTGCTTTCATATTCTGTTCTTTTGCTCAGTTTCTGGGATCTTAATTATTGTGTCTTGGTGGAGATTTATTTTGATTATGAGTCGCTGGAGTTCTGTATGCTTCACTTACTGTATGTCAGATTCTCTTCCCATTTGGGGGAAATTTTCTGCTACCACTCCTGCAGACAATCTTCTTATGTCATTTGTGCTAACTTCAGCTGTTTTGTTGATACCCATCAGTCTTATAATTTTTCTTTGAATCATCTTGCAGCTGTTGTACTTTTTATTTCATGGTTCCTTGTTATTTTAAGAGCTCTTTCCTTTCATGTTCACTAGCTGCCATGCTCTCTTCAGTTCCTGAAATTCTATCTTCTGCTTCAGTCAAGTGATTTTGATAGCTTTCAATGGCATTCTTAATGTCCTAAATATCTGTTTAAATTTGTTTCCTGCATTCTAGGTTTTTCCTGTATTGTTCATTCAATGCTTCCATCATTTTCCTATTTTCTTCTATTTTTTTCTATGTCTTCCTTAGATATATTAAACAATTCTTTCATGACTGTTGTCATTTATTTTGCCAGAGAGATTATTTCTGATCTGATTTCCTTCATAGCCTGATTGAGTTGTTTCTTTTTTCTTTATCTGTTTATTTATTTATTTTTTAATTTTGAGACAAGCTTTCACTGTGAAGTTTGGGCTAGCCATGTGCTCACTTTTGTAACCCCCAGGCTGGTCTTGAACTAACAGAGATCCTCCTGGTCCAACCTCCTGAGTATTAGGATCACAAGCCTGCACCACCATGCCCAGTTCTAGGGCCATAATGTTGGCCCACATCTGGGATGGCATGCCTGGGGTGAACACAGTGTGCCCAGGCATCCAGGGCTGAGACCGTGTGACATCTGGGGCCAGGACCAAACTTGGGTCCTTGTTCTTGCCAGGTAGATGCTTATGCCTCTGAGCTATTTCTTTGGCCCCATTAAGTTGTATCTTTAAAAGTCATTGTTACATGTGTGGGTTGATTTCTGAGTTCTCTATCTTTTCATTTGTGTGTGTGTGTGTGTGTGTGTGTGTGTGTGTATGTGTGATATCTATATTAATATCATGCTATTTTTATTAATAGAGATCTATAATACATTTTGAAGTTATATGGTGCAATGCCTCTTGCTTCACTTCTCTTAATATTTCTTTGGTAGGGCCAGCAAGATAGCTCAGAAGATTAAAGCTCCTGCTTAGGCAGATACAGGGGCCCAGGGGTATGATCCAGCCTGCTGTGACAGCCCCATCCCTGGGGCAAGCTGAGACAATGATTGAGACTGGGTGTGGTGTCATACACCTGTAATCCCAGCACTTGGGAGGCTGAAAACAGGAGGATCAGTACAAGTATGATCTGTGTAGTGAAACCCTGTAGATCCTGTACTAAATACATAAAAAAAATTCCTTGGCTATTGAGGGTCTTTTAGATTATTTAGATTTATTTTTATATTTATTTATTTATTTATTTAGATTCCATATCCACTTTAGGAGTGTTTTATCTAGCTCTGTGAAGTACATCATCATTATGTTTAGGGTAATAGAGCCATTTAAACAGTACTGATTTTTCTAATCCATGAATATGTTATATGTTTCCGTTTTTTCTGTCCTCTTCAATTTCTTTAATTAATATTTTGGATTTTCTGTGTAGAGATATTTCACCCCCTCAGGTCTTTGCTTATTTGCTAAGTTATTATATGAGATTGTTTTTTATTTGTATTTCAGGAAATTGAGTATTGACAACTAGCAAGGTTATTGATTTTTGTATATTGACCTTCTAGGCTGTAATTTTGCTGAGTTCATTTACCAGTTCTCTTAGCATTTTAGTAAAGTTCTTAGCGTTTTCTATACAAAAGATAATGTCTTCTATAAACAGTGACATTTCAAATTTTTCCAGTTCAGATGCCATTTATTTCTAACTCTTAATTGATTTCTTGGGAAGGAATTTCCATAATTATGGGGAATAAAAGTTGGTATCCTTGCGTTGTTTTAGAACTTTTAGTTTCATGATTAAAACTAGTGATCTTTTCCTCTGTCAATTGCAATTGCTTTTTTTCATCTCAGATTTTATCCATTTGAATCTTCTCACTTTTGAATCTAGTTTATTGATTTTCATTTTTTAAAAACTATTTCATTAATGTTATATGTATTTTAAGTACTATTTCATTGATTTACCTTCTTGCCTTTATTATTTCTTTGCTTCTTCAAATTCTTATTTTAATCATTTCTGTATTCCTAGTTGCTTGAGGTGCAATGATAGATATTTATTTGAAATATTTTGGCTTTTTTGATTCAGGCATTGATTGCTAAACCTTTTTTCTAGGGGTAGCTTTTGCTCTAGAAGCTTGAGTATATTGTCTTCCCATTTTCATTTCTTTCACAGGATTTGTTGAATGGATTTGATTGTCATTTTTTGTATATAAGAAAATGTTCTTAAAAAGCAAAAAGACAAACAGCATCTTCAGTTTTAGGCAACCCTGAAAAGGAGACAGACTGAAAAAAGAAATCATGTTTTTGAAATCCAAGTAAATGATGTTCAATAACTGAAACAGAGATTCTTGAGAACTCTGAATTCTTGGATTAGGAATTTTGGTTTTATCTATGAGAAGAAGGCAACTCAATTATATAAGCTGACCTCATCAGAAAAGTATTTTAATATGCTTTATCTCTTTCTCACACATAAGGGCCTATTGGAAAGGAAAGGAAAGGAAATATTGGAATGCTATGAAAAGAGCAACATCTAAAGCTACTGGTTGTTAGTGTATGGGGAATGGGGAGGGTTAATTGTACTCAGGTGAATATATTTATATTTATTCACTCATTTATTCATTTAGCTAATTTGTAGTGAGGATTTGCTATTGGACAAATTTGATTTTAGGACCAGATGTACAACATTGTTCATGAAAAGCAGTGTTTCCATTCCCAAAGAATTTATATTCAAGCCATGGAAAAGGAAACAAATAACCTAATATATTGTTTAACTATTATATAAAAATAAGTAGGAAATAGGGTAGTAAGTAATTGGGGAAAGTAGCTAATAAAATGTGTGATCAGGGAAACATTAAAAACAACTACATTTCAATTGGATACTGAATGAAATAAATGAGGTAAGAAAATGTGCCTAAACAGAAAATATCCAAGGCGGAAAAAATAATACCTATATAATGAATCAGAAACATCCTTGGTATGAAGGCTGCATATACAAAATATCAAAGGCTCTGATCAGTGCATCTTTAAAAACATTTTAAAGTGTGCTTATCATTTAGCAAATTGTTTCATTGCAAACAGTACATCACCATTGGAATTGCTTTTGCTTAATCACCTACTGGTGTGCTATGCTAGACATTTCCTATCAGAGTCCCCATGGCTTTGCAAGTTCTTTCTTTTGAAATACAAAATGTAAATTCAAGTAAGAGACTATTGTCTAAAATATTTCTTGGGTCATAATAGTAAATTTGTGCAAAATAAATGAAATTTCTGATCTTATTATGATAATTCCTTTAGACTTGTTCAGATACATGTAGTTTTCTTCCCGCTGGTATTGCCCTTACACTACTTTAATCATCTGCAGCTGATCTTAGAATCCCTACCCTCTCTCCTCAGTTAGTTTTTTCCACTTCTCCCCTTCTGGTTCTATCACAGTTTAAAATCTCTGATGGAATAATGGCAATCATTTAAAAATTGCTCATGCATTTTATTCTCCAGTAAATAATTACTTTTTCTTTGGCTAAAAAAAAAATTGTAATTTTATTATCTGATAGTCAATGCTCTTTTTCTCAATTGAGAGCTGATACTTTTTTTTTTTTTTTTTCATTTTTATCTTCCACATTCGCCCTACTGGAAATTTTCAGTCTACTACATGTACTTGGGATCCCAAACCATCTAAAATAAAATTGCCTGCTCCTGTATAAATACAATATTTGTTATCCAAATTTAAAGGTTATGCTCTTTAAGGATTTTTTTTTTTTTCGGAACCGGGGATTGAACTCAGGCCCTTGCGCTTACCAGGGAAGCGCTTATTCCACTGAGCCATCTCCCCGGCCCATCTTTAAGGATCTTTCATGAGTCCATAGCTCACAATTCTATGCCATCCTAATTTCAGTGACTTTTTTTGGTACAAATATTATACACATGTATGCATCATAATTACATTATAATTTTCCTAATTATGGGAATGCATGCTTGTCTGTCAGAACTACAGAATTGTGCGGACCATATATACAAATAATTTGTATTCAGGCCATAGTAAAGGAAACAAATAACCTTATATATTGTTGAAATATTATATAAAAATAAGTAGGAAATAAGGTAGTAAGTAATTGTGGAAATTCTGAAAGCCAGCATTGATTTACTTCTTTTACTTCTACAAGCACCAGAATAATTATCAACTCATCATACTTAATATATATATATATATAATGATTAAATATATATTATAATTATTAAATTTACATACCACTGCTTATACCACCATTATTAAAAGTTTGGCTTCTTCCAGAACACTTTCCCAATTTTCTCTGTTATTATTCTATGTCATTTATGAAATGTGGACTGTATATGTGCATTTTGCCTGCACATATGTTGCTAAGTAAGTCTTTTACTTAGCATATATGATGGTTTGACAGCATAAAGTTACATTTATTATTACAATATAAAGTATCATTTATTTTCTTTTCTAAAAATGAAATAAACCAAGGAAGAACCATATGACAAACCACCTGCTTCTGTAAGTAATGTTTTATTGGAACATAGCCATATCTATTGGTCTATGAATTCTTTATGGCTACTTTCATGATAAAAGATCAAATTAAATGGAGCACATGGCACATTAAGTCTGAAATATCTATCAGAATCTTTTAATAGTAAATTAGCTCATACCTAATACAAAATAAGAAAAATGGAATTCTTTTTATTTTTCTTGTTCTTGAGTCCCAGATATTATAGACATATTGACATCTTCCTGAGTTCTCTCCTCATTTGCATATATTAGGAGGCTAACACCCAACAAGACATTACTTACAAATCATTATTTTGCTATTAGAGCTATTCATTTTGGGATATGATCTTCTCAAAAGTGTGGGAAATATTAAAAAGAGATCTCAAAAGGTGTAGAAGTTGAGATAATCCAGAATTATATTCTTCCAAAGTTTCTTTGATTATGCAAGGCTTAATTAGCAAGCTAAATCATAACACGAAGAATGTGTTTGCTTTGCAAAATCAAATCAATAGCACAATTTATGCACCCTGCAGCTGCTACTTCTCATTTTTTTTATAGAAGCAGATTCATTCCAGCTGTGGATATGAGCAGGTCTGCTCCGACTCATTGATAGCTGAGCTGTTTCAAACTCATCAATACAGACACCAAGAGCCAAAGCTTATGAGCACATTTCCTTTGAAAAACAAAGTACTTTAAAACTGAAAGTGACTCAAATATAAATGTTTAATGAGCAATAAAATAGTACAATATCTAGTATTACACATTAACAAATGTTCCAAGGTTTATTCTTTTAACTTGTTTTAAATGCTATTAATATTTCCGTATCTTTCATGCTTAACACTGCAAATTAGTAACATGTGACAAATTCCAAAAACATATGCTAAATGATAATCCTACTCCTTGATAATCCAAACTTAGAAAACTGAATAGAAGATGCAATTTAAGAGAGTTTCCTACTATTAATAAACATTTGAACTCATTTAACAGTCTTGGTTATGTTTGTTGACTTAACATTGAAGCATTTTTACTTGTGTAGTATTTAAAGTAGTGTTTTGGCTCAATATTTTCTTCCTTGTCAACATGATATAGCTTGTATCTAGATGTCTACCCAAATCCTCTAGTGCTTGTAAGTAGAGCTTTTTGAAACTGGCTGCGTGTAAAGTATATCATCCTGGAATGAAGGGTGTATAGTACCAAACAAGCCCTCTGATTGGTTTAGCATAGTATTGGAAATGGGCCATAGTAAGGCTCACCCTAGGTGTGGGTGGTAACACCCAAAAGGTCTGTGTCTTGGATGGAGTAAGGAAAAAGAAGACTTGATGCCTTCTGCTCACCTCCTTCTGCTTGGCTCACCAGGAACTGCTTCTCTTCTGCCATGCCTCTCTGCCTTGATGCAGGCCAACTATGGGTGGAAACCTATAAAACCTCACAGACTGTGAGGCAAAGTAAGGCTTTCTTCCTTTAGCTTGTAGGTGTCAGTTATTTCATCTCAGTAATGAGAAGTAACTAAGAAGCAATGTCTTTGTATTTAAAAAATCTCTGGCAATTAGTCATAGTCTACTTTTTCTAATTCTAGCAACTATTTTTTCATATTAACACTAGAGTGTACTTTGGACTTAAATTTGGTAAGAGCATAAATTCTTGTCAAGAAAAACACTAGATTGGAAATGCACACAGTGATGGTAAGTGGAAACACACAGTTGCTTTAGAAAATAACTATAAGGGGTCAATGAGATAGCTCAGCAGACTAAAGTGCCTGCTTAGGCAAGCTTGGACAAGTGCAGGGACTGCAGTTTGATCCCCAGTAGTACAGGCCACACCAGCTCTGTCCACAGGGCCAGCTGAGTCAGCCACAGAGTCCAGGGCATAGTGGTGTACACCTGTAATCCCAGTGCTGGGGAGGCTGAAAGCAGGAGGCTCACCACAAGTCTGAGCTGCTTCGTGAAACTCTGTAATGGTCAAATACATATTTTTTTAAAAAGAAAGAAAGAAAATAACTATAAAAGCATTTTTCCTCATAGATCAAGATTCTGTCATTACTGTCCTTAACTTTTCCTGTGTATTGGTAACTTGATGAAACCTGACATGTTGACCAAAATTACCTTTACCCTTGAACTGAAGCACATTCTGAATGTTTTGTTGCTGCTGTATATTTTCTAATTTTCATCTTATATTTCATCTTATGTTTCTATTTTATTATGGTAAAAGGCATACTTACAGACATAAAATTGATCCTGAAAAGAACAAAGAAATAAAGTGAACATAGAATCCGTTGTATGTCATGCAATACAGGCAAGATTATTTAGAAGTATAATAGGTACAGGCTTTATACATGAGCAGAAAAGATTTACTTGTGCAAGTGGTAATTGCTATAAACCAAACATTTAAAATTTTATTTAAGGACAATTATTCACATGATTTGTCTTATACTGTGCTAGCACCAGAAGAGGAAATACCCTGACTGCATCTGTTTCTATGTTGAGCAGGAAGAGCTAAATGTGAATAAGAAAATTATTTGTTGAGAGAAAGTAGGAACGAGGAAAAATCAATGATACAATATTGATCCATTTTACCTAAAATGTATTGCTCATAATACTAGTTCCTAAAATTACAGCATAAAAATTAAAAAATTGTAAGGATATGCACTGAAAAATTTTTCAAAACATTACATATTATTTTCCTTGCATAGTGTTTGTTTGTTTAGTATACTAGATCATATGAAAAATCTTAATACCTAAGTTCTATTTTTTAAAATTTTCTTTTCATCTGGTTTTCCTTAAAGTGTCTAAATTATTTGTTCATGAAGAATTTCCTTTGTGTATTATTCACACCCTCTGGGACAAGTGGTCCAGAAAAATGTTTACAAAACATGGAGATAGTGTTTGAAAAACAATGGATAAGAACATATATGAGGTTGAGGTATTGAAGCTCCTTGGATGTCACGCAGTCGTAACTAGATGCCTTGCTAGCAGATGGTAATTCTGAGTCCACTGAGGATTTCTGTAGTTAATAAGTGACCTGTGCAAAAGAACCTCAGCAGAGGAACTGAAAATATAGCAGTGACTCTGAGTTTTCCAAAATTGTCTTCCTTACCTGACCATCATAGTTTAAAGAAAGTCTGATTTTCCCTTATGACGACCTTTGGATCTTTCTCTCTGTGCAGAGATCCATGTTGTTCAGAGAAAATCACATTCAAGAGCCTACAAGCACACTACTTAACTGTGAACCAGAAAAAGTATCAAAAACTGCATTTCTTTAAAAATTAGAGAACTTTGATTCTTTGACTCAAAGGTCAATTCAATTAAACATTTATGTTTAATTATTAATAAATTTATAAACATATTCCTCCTCCTATTCTAAAGTCAGCAGTAGAAAAAGATGAAGAATAGACTTCAAAGGAATAAATGGTGTAAGATAGAGTTATGTAAAAAATTGCCCACATAAAGTAAGATAACTATCACACAATGGGATAATTAAAGTGTCATAAAGCCAGAGGGGTGTGAAGAAGAGTACATTTAACTTATGGAAGGCATAAACAGAAGATAAACAGATTTACAGAGTGAATGACATTTAAACTGAGAAAAAAAGCAAAATGCAGCATATTTAAAGCAGGGACTACAAAAACTGCTACATAGTACAGAATCAGGCTTTCAGGTTGTGTCATGAAATTCCAGGAACAACCCTATCAGGTCCCCCACTGTGTCACCAACATCCAACAGTGGCTTTCAGTAATGTTGGATGCACTGTATTCATCCAACAAGAATTTATGAGGTATGTGAGGTGTTTATCAGGCGTTAGTCCTGATCTTATGAATAAGATACAAAGCTCAGGTTAAAGACAGTACAATGCAGAAACCTAACATTTTCTCAGTTGCTCTTCTCTCATTGCTGGGACAAATACCGGACACCCAAAATGAAGGAAGGAAAGATTTCTTTAGCTCACAGTTAGTGGAGGTTTCAGGCCATACTCAGCTGGCTCCAAGGCAGAGTGGCACATGGCAGAGCAGCAGTTCATGATGGCAGCAAAGAGCAGAGAGCCAGGGGAGTGGCAGCAGCTCAGGTAGCTAGCTAGCCTCTCTCTCCTCCTTTCACTATGCTGCAGATTTCCCACCCCAGGGCCACGGTGTAGCACCACCTGCAATCCAGCATTGGATCAAGAATCAGTCACAAACTCTCTCTCTCTTTCTCTCTCTCAATTAAAACTTGCCTGCTGCATTTCTGAGCTCACAAGAGAGAGGAGAGAGAGAGAGAATTTCTCAATATAATATATATATATATATATATATATATATATATATATATATATACAGGCATACACAACCCTTCTTAGAATGTATAAGCATACTTTATTTCAAATTAAAGTGAAGACAATTTAAAGGAAATAGTAAATTTAACAATTTTATCTTTGTCAAGTTTTCAACTTATAAACAAAGCCTCAGCCTTTGATTCTTAACATGATAAACTTTGATATATAATTAATATGCAATATCTATGTTGGAAATTTTATTCTTAAAGGTTATATAAACGCAGTTCAAGAGTAGGCCAAGTAGCTCAGAGGATTAAAGCGCCTGCAAGGGGGCCCAGGGGTCTGTGGCATCGGCCAGGTGTGCCCCAGGTGTGCTGAGACCAGTGTTTGAGACTGGGCGTGGGGCCGCACGTCTGTAATCCCAGCACTCGGGAGTCTGTAAACAGGCGGATCACTACAAGTCCAACCTAGTAGTGAGACACTAAATACATTGTAGACCTTTCCCTAAAATATAGGGAAAAAAAGAAACACAGTTCAGCTTTGCAGTATTCATGCTATCAGATAAAAGAAGCATTTTGGGCAGATGTTAATGGGACAAGATTATACTTCATCTCACAGTAAATTCCAGGAAGTAAATGTGCATTTTACAGCAATGTGGACACACATGCACGCATGCACATGTGCTCTCACGCGCACGCACACACACACACACACACACACACACACACACATTTACCGCTTCAACCACAAATTTGTGTTTTGTTTTTCTTTTCACATTTCTTTAAAGGAGGAAATGAGCATTACTGAATAACCTCCTACTAATAATACAGTTGCCAGGTTTTCCAGTGGCATTCAAAATCCACTCCACTGAGAAGAAAGTTTCTGATACTTCATGCTTTATTTTGTTTGTACTTTAAATGTTCAAAGGGTTCAGGCAGCAATGCAGGTAACTTCACAACTTGATTTACATGGGAAAACTAGAATGAAATAAAAATGTATTACCAAATGAAGCTATTAAAAATATAATACAGAGAGGTGTTGAAATTTGCATAACACTGGATACTGACTTAAATATAGATCTCCATACTCTATATATTCCACATCACACAAATTTGCTCAGAGTTGGAGCAAATTTGCTGGAGTATATAATTGGTAATACCTGAACTTGAGGACAACAAACAATTCCTTCAAAAGGTCAGCTTGCTTCTCTTTGTGCATTTTGACATTCATTTGGCTTTATTAATTAATTTACAAAGTGCTGACCATCTTCTTCAGCTCTTTTTCATCACATTCTTCTGATGAAGTTCTTTCTTATAAAATGCAAGAACGCACCCTGAACACCTGGGACTTCACTCCAGAGCAGCTGTTGCTTATTAAATTCCCGCTTCTTTTCTGATTATTACATTTCAAAATTAAAAGTTGCCTGTTGCATTTCTGAGCAATATGCTCACAAGCACACACACACACACACACACACACACACACATACACACACACACGCACACACACACAGAAGCATAGACTTGCATTTCCATAAGCCTCCTACCCGATCTATTGCACTACTTGTGGTCTCAGCCAGGTTCACTGAGGAGTGATCCCAACACCAGGTTAGCACTGTGTCCCTTAAGAAAAAAATGACAAAATCGTGGTCAACTCCATCACAGCAAAGTATATCATCACAAGTATCCCCCAAACGTTAGCATTAAAATAACTTGGCAAACATTATCATAATTCTTCCTTCTGAAAAACCAAAAGAGCGTCTGAACATCAGGGTACAGGTCTGTAATCTCAGCAGTGAAGGAGGACGAGGCAGGAAGATCATAAGTTCAAACTCAGCCTGGAAAGCTTACTTATTTAGGGAGCCCTGCCTCAAAATAACAAAAAAAAAAAAAAAAGACTGTGGATATACCTCACTGTGAAGGTCCTGGGTTCATTCTCTAGTCCTCTAAAGAAAAACAAAACAAAATAAGGAACAAAAACAAAAACAAAAGAACCCAAAACACCAGTTTTTTTAAAGGAATGAAATTTTCACTCTGCAATTACAAATATTCTCATCAAGGAAGAATTCCAGTTTTACCCAAACAAAGGTGAAATGTACAGATAAATTAAGATTCCCTATTATGTACATGATATGTTAGTGGTTAAGTATTATGATGGTTAAATATTTAGTGTTAAAAATTTTAGCTCATTTCCCTCAACTGTGTAACTTTCAAAAAGTTAATTTTGCAATTGAAGCTTCTGTACCCACATCTGTTAATATGAATGATGAAATTACCTCTCACAAAGTGTTTTTTTTTCCTTTTTCTTTTTCTTTCTTTCTTTTTTTTTTTTTTTTTCAGGTTCTCACTACACAGCTTGGACTCATAGTAGTCCTCCTGTTTTCAGCCTCCCTAGTGTTGGGATTACAGTTATGCACCACTACACGCAAACTCCATCACTGGCTCAGGGCACCTGGCGTGCATCACAAAGTGTTTGGATTGGGAGCCAAAACCTGCTTAGAGGAGGCGGCTCCCTGGGGGCATAGCATATCTCCCTCCCTCCTGCCTTGACCCTTTCCTGTTCCTTCCCTGCCAGGCTGCCTTGCCTTAGAGCCTGCCAACTGTGGACTTAAAACTGCTACAAACTGTGAGGCAAAAGAAACCTTTCCTCCCTAAAGCTGTGAGTGTCAGGTATGGTAACCCAGCAGGAAGATAGGAACTTAGACAGTGAAAAATATTTGTAAAAAAGAAAAGCTAATCACACTGAGAAACACATAATTTCTTTAAGTTCTCTGTAAAACTCTGGAACAACTGAAGAATCAGATGGTTTACAAAGTCTCCCACAAGTAAGAGGACAAAACGCAGAGCCAACAGAGATTCACTAACCATAATTGGTAAAATTATGAAATTAGTTGGTGAGTAAAGAAGGTTAAGATGTACTGAAATAGTGAATAAAATGATCATGTTTCATATCTTTTAATGTGCTGGGACAAGTAAGTAGAATCTTTGTTGAAAGCTCATATGCAAAAAAGAGTTTTGGTAAATTGTAAACTTATTTAAGTCTGCAGAGTGAAAAATGTGAGAGAGAGTTAATGTACTCTTAGATTAAGCAGTGGTAATCTAATACAGAATTAATTAGCTGTTTATTTACTCTACTGAAATAAAGGTTTGCCATGTCAAAATGTAATTAGCCCTAAATTTGCACAGTCAGAAGGTAAAATTCTAAATACCTGAATCTATTATCTTTCCATTAAAACCTATTTCTTTGGTAGTATCTCACCCAATTAATGAACCTTTGATCGATTGAATCCACCCCTGAAACATGAGACTTGTTCTTGATTCATTTCTATTTCACCTTCTGTATTTTATTGGCCCCTGTGTTCTGTGATTGCATTTTCTGTTTCTAGCCCTTCACGCTTTATTCTTCTGGAGAATTACAGTTGTCTCCTAAGTACACTCGTTACTTCCAGTGCCAACTCTCTTTAATTTAGCCTGCACACTTCTGGGAGTAATAATTCTAAAACATATGATATGATTATGCTGTTCCCTTACTTAATTTGTTCTCCATTCTATCCTTAAATCTACATTCTGTAGGAAGACATGCAAATTATGGTGCAGCGATGTATGATCAATTAATGTGTGCATGTCTTCTTTTCTTACCAGTATTTTTAAAATATATGCTACATTAGAATAGAAATATCTAAATATTTAAATGCATCATGTGATGTTTAATATCTAAATAGATCACATGTAATGATAATTATAATTTTTAAAACCCTGAGATATAGAAGAGCACATACATGTGTGTATTAATGTACTAATTCATGATGTAAAATCCATCCTTCAAATGCTCATATACAGAAAAATTAAAGGCAAGAGGAATAATATATTTAATATCACTGGACCTTTTATTTTGAATTCTGAGGGCCAAAGCTCATGTGATTAACCACCATGCCATGTTGTCTTCTTTTCCTTTCCAATAACCACCAGCATAAACATCTACACTACCTTTACTTTTAGTAATCTTCATTGTAGAACTCAGTAGTAAACCTGGATTTTTTCTTTGATAGGTTTTTAGTTTCATAGTCAATTTCACTGACACATTATCAAGTTATGAAAAATTTTTATATCTTGTTTCTCTAGCCAGTAATTCATACGTATCTAGAAATCTGCCCATTACTTACCAGAATAAAGTTTCTCAAACAAAGCATTGGTGATCTTTGGGTTTTTAAAAAATTTATTGTTTAAATTGTTTATTGGACCCAGTCTGTTTTCCTAGTGTGACAGTTCACTGCTACAAAATTCCCCCACAGGACTGCTTTCATTGTAAGCCATAGGTTCCATTATGTTTTATCGGCATTATCATTTAAGTGTAGAATCTAATTTCTTCTTTAACTTAATCTATGTCCATTTGGTTGTTCAGGAGGGTTTCATTTAATTGTCATGCATTTATGGAGCTTTTGTGGTTTCTTTTGCCATTTATTTCCAATGCATTGTACTATAGTACTATGTACTATATCATATACAATATGAGTGGGATAATTTTAATTTCCTTACATTTGTTTAAGCATGTTCGATGAGTTAGTACGTAATCTATTTTAGAGAATGTCTCATGTACAGCTGAGAACAATATATATTCTAATGTTGTGGGGTGGAACACTCTATGGACATTTATAGGTTTTGCTCAGTTGTGATATTTCTTTGTTGATTTTTTTTTGTCCATTTGATCTGTCTTTTTGTTACAGTGGTCTATTGAGGTCCCTGATTACAGTTGTGTTAGTGGTTTTTTAATTTCATGTTCATTAAAATTTATTTATATAGTTAGATGAGCCAGTATTTGGTACATATGTATTTATGACTCTTACGTATTTTTCTTGTAGTTCTCCCTTACCAAGTATGTAGTGAACATTTCTGTCTCTTTTGATCAGTCATGTCTTGACTTTCACTTTCCCTGCAAATAGTTACTCCTGCTTTTCTCTGGGGTCTTGTCACATGAGATATTATTTTCATGTTTTTACTTTTAGTCTATAGATTTCTTTTTCAGTTAACTTTGTTTCTGGTATAAAACATATCATTGTAATTTGCTTTTTGATCCATTCTGCTAGTCTGTTTCTTTTGATTGATGAGTTGCGACCATTTACATTAATGGATATAATTGGTGTGTATTGGCTTATTTCTGTCATTTCACTTTCTTATTGTTGGGTCCTTGTCTTCTCCCTCTGTTTAATTGCTTTTTTTGCCTGGTAGATTCTCTCAAAAACTCTAAATAAAATTCTATAAAATATAATGTAGCAAATTATCAAGAGCATTATATACCATGACCAAGTAGGATTCATCTCAGAGATGCAGGAAGATTTCAATATACCAGGATCAATTAATATAATACATCAATTAATATAATTTGTCCTTGGACAAAATCAAGGACAAAAATCATATGATCATTTAAATAGATGAGGAATAAGCTTTGGATAAATTTTAACACCCCTTCATGATTTAAAAAAAATAACATGTAGATATAGGAAATAAATGGTCTTTAACTCAACCTGATAAAGTCATTTATGACAAACCAGCCAACATCATACCAAATGGTCAAAATTGAAAGCTTTCACACTAAAATCAGGAATAATACAAAGATGTCCACTATTGCCACACCTATTCTGTATAGTTCTATAAACATTAACCAGAGGAATTAGCCAAGACAAAGAAATAAAGGATTAAAGATAGGAAAGGAAGAAGTTAAATTATCACTATTTGCGGAATACATGGTACTCAACATAGAGTACCCCTCAAATTTCATGAACAGACTTGTAGATTTAATGATCAAATTCAGTTATATCTGGGAACAATGTAAACACTCAAAATTTAATAATATTCCACTAGATAAATAACAAATTTTTGGAGAGAGGAATGAGGGAAACTATACCTTTCACAATAAAATCAAAGTACCTTGGAATTTATGTAACAAAATGAGTCAGAGACCTATATATTGAGAACTACAGTACTTTGAGAAATGAATTTGAAAAGGATACCAGAGATTGGAAAAATATCGTTTGCTCTTGGGTAGGAAGAACCAACACAGTGAGCACACCCCTACTATCAACATTGTTATACAGATTTAATGCAATATCAATAAAAATATATATTTTAGCATACCTCACATAACTAGAGAAAACATATGTAAAATTCATTTGGAACCAAATCTCAGAATAACAAAAACAATTCCAGGCAAAAATGTAAGGTGGGGAAATCACAATCCCTGACCTGAAATTCTATTACAAAGCTATTGGATAAAAACAGCACAGTGCTGACCAACAAAACAAGGGGAGGAAAATGGGAAGAAAAAGAAGAATTAATGTATATCATGTAGGGCTGGGGAGATAGCTCAACAGTCTAAGCACCTGCCTGGCAAGCCCAAGGACCTAGTTTCCATCCCCAGCACCATATGCCATGCTAGCCTCGAATCCCTGGGCACATCGTGCCAACCACAGAAACCAAGCATGGTAGTGCATGCCTGTAATCCCAGCACTGGGGAGGCTGAGACAGGCAGACCACAATGGGTCCAAGATGCACAACAAGACCTCATACAAAATGCATACATAAATAAATAAAAGATTAAAGAGTAAATCAAGAAAAAATAAATCATGTATAGGTACAAACTCCATATGATGAAGGTAATCATTACGTGTATCTAAATTGTACCAATTTAATTAGATTTGATTAAAAATAAATGAGTTATATGAATGGATTGAATAAAATTATTTCAGTATTGCATAAAATTCAACACAAAATAATGCAGAAAGATGTAAATGCTGAATTATCCTATAATAACTAGATAGTAAATAATGACACAGTGAAATTATAAAACAACAACAACAGAAACCCAGAGTACTTCGTGTTTTATCCCAATAATATTTCTCAGTGTATGTTATGGGGAATAAAACTCTTATAATAAGCTTTGAAAAAATGGTAATGGTCATCAGAAAGGCTGAATACAGTTACTTCATTTAATTTGAAAAATTACAAAATACATCAATAATTTAAAGCTCCAGAGAAAAACCTAGAAGAAAGATGGGATGCTTTTTCTTTTGTTTTACCCAGATTGTAAGAATAAATTTTGAGCCATTAATTTTATATAATACTTCACTTTCAGTATTTATTTTCCTACAGTGGAACTTTCTTTATATGCCTTTATATTTCACTATAGAATTTTAGTGGATGTTTTGTTTTTTTCATTTCTTAACTAACCAGTATCAAAATATAATTTGCATTTATATAACCTTTAGTATTAAGAAAATTGGAACTTTAGCACCATCATGAAGACAGAAAGAATTATAGTACTTTGGCTACCTCCTGCCTGATGACCTATTATTATTTTGAAATGTGGAACTTGGGAGGAAATCCTAAAAGCCCAAGGACATTGTTGCTGTTGAGAACAATGAGTGTGCCTGTCAGTACCCAGTACTCTCAGGATCATTATCTTCCCTATGTTAATCACCTTTAACTGAACAGTAAGTAGTCACAAAAAACCTCAGTTGTCATAGAACAAAACCATTTGCTTCTCAGTTACATGTTGTGCATTAGCTAAGGTCCAGTTGACCTAGACTGGGGATAGCTGCACTTGATTTTAAGCCATTCCTAGTTCAGGTCTTCTCCATATGGCCAGTTTTCTGTAGCCAGCAGGATAGCTGGGACAGGAACATTCTACACACATTCTAGTGTTGGTAAGATCCAGCCCCCTGGAATACTAATGGCCAGTCCAAATCAAATGACCTAACCTTATGTCAAAAGGCTTGGAAATATACTTTTTGCACTGTGAGACCATGGTAAAGTTGTGACTATATAACATTATTTCAAGAGAACTGAGAATTAAGAGCATCGTACCGTCTGGTACCTGTTCTATGAAAATACTTAGCAGTTGAACCTTAGTTGACCCTTCACTCCTTTGGAGAGTATTTTCTAATCTTCCTATTCCCAGTACCACATGCCACACAGGCCCCACCCCTGTGGACACTGAGCCAGCCCCTGAGACCGGGCATAGTGGTGTACGCCTGTAATCATAGTGCTGGGGAGACTGAAACAGGAGGACAACTATGAGTCTGGGCTGTGTAGTGAGACCTTGCAGCAAATACATTTTTAAAATGCTTCCCATTGATCTGATGAACTACATGATACCTTCCAATAAACATGAGCATTTCAGATGTTATATAATCACATCACATAAGAGAATTGTTGGCATACAAGTGAGGTCCTCAAGTGATAGCAAGAGGTGATGGGCTATTTTATGCCTGAATATATTCAACTTCTGATTGATAATACTTTTCCATGATACTTGCATTCTCGCATCAAATAATTTGTTTTCTGAGCATTGACCATTATTTATCATGTAGAATATAATCCTTAGGAATATAATTTAAAAGGAATAAATATAATCTGTTATATATAACTTTCAGAATTGTATTTTTTTTCATTCTGCAGTGATTGTTAGTAGTATATTTTAACCAAGATTTTTATTAAAATATTGCTGTTCATAAACATGAAGTGGAAGCAGTATCATATTTAATCTTGTATTTCTATTTTTCTTCTATTGAAAACCAAATTTGAAGAGAAGGTCTCTGAATACACTGAAAAGTCTGAAATAATTGAATGTCAGTCAAGAATAACTGTTCTTTACACAAATGTAATATTCTTCTGGGTTCCCAGATCTATATCAGATTCTTTACAAAGTCTAGTGTCTGAAAGAGTACTTCTCCATCCAAGGCTTGACAATGTATATTAGACATGAGTAGAATGCCAGTTGACAAGAAAATACAGAAACCAAGGCCTGCGATGAAGAAGGATTCTACTATTACGTGGGGAAAACAAGGAAGTGTGAGGATCAGTCAGTGTGAATTACTTTCAGTGCTCTCCCTTTATGGTTAGAAAGTTGAGCATGTGGAATAATGCACCTGCACATCTGTGACTGTTGGAAGGAATTAAATGAAAGCACCACTGTCTGTCCAAAAAAGAAATAGCATTGTACAATACCTTGTAATGCCAGGTAATGAGCTGATATGATTACAAACTAATAGCCTCCATTACAGCACAGGTTCCCATGCCAGGGTCAGTCCAAATCTCTTCTCCGCTCCAGCTGCCACTCTGCCACTAATTTGCTTCCCTCTCTTTAATGTTAGGGTGCACTCTTTTGTACATATAGCACATTTCTTTTTAAAAAGAAAAAAAACCTATGAACTGTGTGCTCAGTCTGAAAAGTAAGTATAAAATTGATGCTTTGTAAGCTCCAGGAAAGAACATCAGCTAACTAGGAGGAAAGCATCGATGAGAGCCAGTCACTGGCAAAGCTCATATCCTCATCTCCATCAGAAGATTAGTCTCCCTTCTCACTACTTTTTACCCCTGAATTGAGTCATTTCTTGTGGTAATTACATGTCCTATGGAAACTGACACTAAATGTATAAGTTAGCTGCATGGAACAGAAAATTTAAACCTATCTGGTTACTTCTTGTTTGTGCACTTGAGAAATGTCTAGTCATGTCAAATGCTTGTTTTTGGACTGGGTCTTTCAATTTGGGGGAGTCTGAATTTTTTTTGAATTCCTTATATATTCCTGATGTTCATTCTTTGTCTGAAGAGATAGCTAATTTTTTCCACTCTGTGGGGTATCTTTTCACTCTGTTGGTGATTTGCTGTGCCGTGCAAAAGCTTTTTAATAAGGCAAAATTCCATTTGTTAATTCTTTGTAGTATCTCCAGTGTGATCTGGAGTTTGGTCATGAAGTTTTTGCCTACACTTATGTCTTTAAGAGTTCTACCTATCCTACCTTGCAGCAGATTCAGTGTTTCTGTCTTAATATTTTGGTCTTTGATCCATTTGGACTTTAATTTAGTGTATGGTGAAAGACTTGGATCTAGTTCTAGGTTTTGGTATAGGGAAATCTAGTTTTCCAACACCACTTATTAGAGAGGCTTTCTTTCTTCTAGTAAACATGTTTGGCCACATCCTAAGAATTTTAATAACTTAGTTAGACCCTGTCTCAAAAAATAAGTAAATAAAGAAAGGCCCAGGATACATACAGCTCAGTGCAAAGGTCCTGGATTTAACACCCTAGTACTGCATCATCATCATCATCATTATAATAATAATAATAATAATAATAATAATAATGTCAAAAGACAAACTGACACAGATTTAGCATTGCCTGATTTTCTTCTGCTATCAAATATATGAAGATTTTGTATGTACAGAGGAGGGGAAAGAAGATTAGCTGCAAAAGAACTAGAATTAAATGGACTTTGGAGAAGGCAGCTGTAATATTAAATTTCAGAAAAGAGTGAAATGATAGCTACATATTTTTGAGTTGAACAAACAACAAAATATGCATATCTGGTCCATTTTTTTATTTGCATGGGACAATAAATAAATCATATAGATGCAAGTTTGTAAGAAAGAGAAAATGAAGTAGACACTATGAATATTTCATACAAGTGAGAAATGTGTGTGATAAATCAAGTATGTGAAATGGGGAACCTGAAAACAAATGAACAGAACAATAATTGAAGATATAGTGAATTATAAATATCATTTATTTATGATTGTAATTACAAATGAACACCATGTTGTGGTAGTTGATACACTACATCAATCTGAGATGTCGGAAACTTGGGCCCACCCCAGAGTGACTCAGTACAAAAAGTATATATAAACGCGTTGAGGAAGGCTCCGCTGCCCCACTTTCTGGTCTCTGTTGTATCACTTTGGAGCTGTGCCACTTCCGAGGAGCCAGATTTGTGCAGCGGTGCCACTTTCGAGGAGACGGATTTGTGCAGCGGTGCCACTTCAGTCTTTGTGGCAGAGCACCGGTCTTCTCAGTCAGCACAGGAGGAAGAGAGAGGGGCTTGATGGATGCCACAGCTGCTGCTCCTCCTCTGATCCTCATTGTGTTCTGCCACCGTGAACTGCTGCCCTTTGCCTTGGAGCCAGCAGAGCATGGACTGAAGCCTCCACAAACTGTGAGCTAAGTAAACCTTTCCTTCCTTCATTTTGGGTGTTGGTATTTTGTCCCAGTAACGAGTAAAAAGTAAACAAGACAAACTTCAATATCATAAACAAATAAAATTGAAAAAATTATTCTTTACAATCTAATAGTTAAAATGTAACTGCCAATAAGTATTGCCAATAAATAAAGCACCTAAATGAAAATGACAAACCATTTCACTCATCAGAATAGAATGTACAAGAATGCTGACAGAAATAAGAACTGGTGAGAAAATAGACATATCCTAATTTTTGATGGGACTGTTCATTGGCAAAGTGATTTTGAAAGGCAATTAGAAAATGGATAAATTAAAGACATATGCTTCTACCCCAAATTTTCCAACTTATACACAGACACTGTAGCATCCTTTTCTTTTCTTTTTCTTTTTTGTCTTTTCTAGACAGAGTCTCACTACACACTTCAGGCTGGCCTTGAGCTCACTTCGTAGCCAGGATGGTCTCAAACTCTCAAAAATCCTCCTGCCTCAGCCTCCAAATTGCTGGGATTACAGCAAGGATGACTATGCTTGGCAACAATTTTTATTAAAAATTCATTTTTGTAGCAAAAATGGAAATATTCAAAATATCCATTATTATAAAATTAAATAAGTGAATTTTAATAAGTGATATTTTTATAAAGGTTGTGCTGAGCTCAGCAAAGCATAGCCCAAAAGGTGGTGCTCCAGCACACTGAAAACTGGTATTTTCCACTTTCTCCCATCCTTTCTCTATTTCCCTGTCTCTCTCAAGGCAAGGAAGAGAAATTGAAGTTCCTTATGCTCAAAGTAGGCAATAAAATCTAAAAATCCTTTTTTCTAAAGACAGCCATAAAACTTAAAAATATTATTCTACCTTCCATCCCACGTTCTGTTGGAGCTGGCCATAACAAAATCCTTTAACCTACCAAGTCAGACAGTAGGACATAAAGCCTTCATTCCAGAAAGGGGGGGGAGATGTTACGTTTTTTCATTAGTATATGTTTGCGATTCATAGTAATTACATACATGTATCTGGGGAACCAATACATATACATATCACCTCTTGACCATTTATACTCCTCCTTCACCCTTCTCCCGAGGTTATCTTCTCCCTCCTTCTTTATCTCCACAGAGTGTGGCACACTGTTTTCCTGTCCTATAACCAGAAGAAAAGAAAGTGACACCTAGAGGTAGAGAAAACTCTGGACAGGCCTTAAAGAGTTTGCTTTTCTCGGTCCATTACCATTTGTTCATCCTCCCTTGCAGTTATGTTTCTCCCTGGCTGTCCATTCTCCATCAAACTACAGAAAAACAGCATTCACTGGCCTTCACTCCCAAAGGACCGCCATATTGCAGAATAATTTGATTAAATACATTTGTTATGCCTTTCTCTTGTTACACTGTCCTCTGTTACAGGTGTATTGACTATGAACTTTATAATGAAGATGAAAGGTATCGAAACTTCCTTGCCCTGCAGTATCAAATAGTACTTAATAGCAAGGCACTACAGTCACATTTGAATTAACTATGTTGACAGAAATACATCTCAGAGACATAATATTGAACAAAAGAGATGAGATCTGGATGGTAAGTATAATGTAGCATTTACGTGAAAGTTGAAAATATGCTAAAACATATCTTGCTTATGGATCCTTTCATATGTAAAATAGTATGAAATAATTTTAAGCTTTTAGTTTAAGAAAGAAAAATCTTACTTCAAGAAGGATTATATTGCCACGTTCTTGGGACCTCCAGATCCAGCCCTAGCCCAGGCCCGGTGAGTGTGTGGGACAGCTTCCAGCTACCCTGCACCCCTGGGACCTGTCTGGTCAAAACCCAGGCACAGCATGGGTGAGACCCTCTTCCATGCCCTTGGGACCCCACCACCACTCCACAGCTCCCCCCATGCCCACTGAGTGAGTGGGAACTTCTGCTGCATTCACAGGACCCCCAGATCTGGCCCTAGCCCAGGCCCTGTAAGTGTGTGGGAGAGCTTCGCCTCTCCCCTACTCCCCCTTGTTCCCTTCAGACTCAGCTCAGGCATACAGGCATGGGGTGAAAATCTATAACTGCAGTACCAGCAGAGAGAGTAGGGGACACCCAGCTAGTCCAGGAGCAGAACATCTTGCCAGAGGGGCACAACAGGTTCACTCCCAAGGGCAGCAGCAGGCAGGAGCTGACACAGCAGCCAGATCCAAGCCAGGTACAACTGGATAAATTCAAACTTTGTAGATCTGCACCTGAATTTCAGTAGGTACTAAGGTTATAACTGCACCAAAGCTCTACAACAAAGGTTATAAGACAGTGCTACACAAAATGAAAATGAGGAGGAGCAAAATGCAATCTCAGACCCCAAGCCTACCCATAACAAGTGCAGAGGACACTAGCACAGAGCAAACTGGGAATTGTACAGCTGAA
Source organism: Octodon degus (assembly GCF_000260255.1). Lineage (NCBI taxonomy): Eukaryota > Metazoa > Chordata > Mammalia > Rodentia > Octodontidae > Octodon > Octodon degus. The sequence goes on from NW_004524580.1 coordinate 6,162,120, forward strand.
ATCAATGAACCAAAAGCTCTGAAATAAAGAAACAACTGCAGAAATGTATAGAGGAACTCAGATCAGAAATAAAAAGAGAAATCTCTGAATTAATAGCAACTGAAGTAAAGAATCAAATGCAGAAGTATATGGAGGAAACCCACTGCCCACCCAGAACAAGTGCACAGGACACTAACTCAGCTGAAATGTATGAATTAATAGCATTGAAAGTAAATAAGCAACAGCAGAAAGGTACAGAGGAACTCAGAGCAGAATTAATTTCTGAAATAAAAAAAGAAATCTCTGAACTCATAGCATCTGAAGTAAAGAATCAAATACAGAAACGTGGAGAAAACCAAAGCTGAAAAAACTTTGCAGTAAAAGAATTAATAACTGCTTCTAAAGAAGACATTAATAAAAAAAATAGAGGACATCAGAAAAATGAGAGATTCCTTGAATGAGCAATACAGGAAAGAAATAGATCACATGAAGCAGAGTGAAAATCTCAATCACAAGCTTGCAAGACTGAGTGAAAGTGAAGACAGAGATTCAGTGTAAACATATGTAATTCTTTATTCCTTTTTTTAAATATACTTTAATTTTTTAAAATTTTTTGTCATATTCTGTAGGAACTTAAAGTATAACATATCAATACTGGATGAAAAATACCTGTTCCATATTATGCCTAAGATGTTTGATATTCACACAGATAGTAAGGTTAAGTTCAACAGCCTAGGTTGTATGGTAATAACAATAAGCTACTCTTCTGGAGGGTTAACAACCTAAATTTGCAGACCAAAAATTAGAGAAAAAGGAGGACCATAGAGAAAGCCAACATTTTGGCCCTAGCCTTTTAAAGTCAATTAAGACTCAGAACATATGAGAACCTGTACTCTAACATCATGTAACTCAGTTGTGTCCTAAATTTTCTGATCAATGAGATTATGGGGCCACAGAGGAAAGTGGTCGATGATGTAGAGTGTACCTAAGGAGAGTCACATGGAGAGAAAACATTCTCTCAGGCTTTCACAGAGAACACATTGGTCAAGCAATGGCCGTGACTCATCCACATGGCTGACACTGACAAAGATCTACAATCTGAGGTACAGTGTTTCAGGATAAATCCTGAGGGGATTTGATTGGCCTTATCAGATACAAAAGCTACAATTCTTATTATATAGGTCTTGCTTTATCTTGGTCTTAACCGTCCAGCAGAAAAGTATAAAAACAAAGTATAAGTAGTAAAGCCAGTTGTTATATTGAGCTGTAGGGGAGTCAGGTCAACAATTTCTGACATTGCCAGTCACGAGGAAGACCCAATACTATTATGAACTACTGGATTATTTTGGAATATTTTGCTGAGTTCACATACCTATATTTAAATGATGGAACTAAACAAAAAAAGTGTATACAGATGAATATCCATTTTGTATCTGTGTATTCAAAATGGTTAGGATATATATATATATATATATATATATATATATATATATATATATATTCTCTTAATTCAATGAACAGAGGGATTTGTTCTAATAGTGTTTGTAAATAGGATATAATGTCTGCATCTTGTAGAACAAATAACTACTAGGAAGACAGAATGCAATGTGTTAATTATTGAAACTGTCCTACCAGTTTGATTTGAAACTTTCTCATTGCTATTTGTTTCTCAATAAAATTATGGGGAAAAAAAGGATTATACTAAAGGCTTCCAGGATATTGGTCAATGTTATGAGTTGTATATTGTCTCATAAAATTTAATTATAAAAGTCTTAACCCCCAGTATGTCAGAATGTGGTCTTGTTGGGAAATAAGGAAACTGAAAGTTTAATGAGGTACAGTAAGATTGTATAGTTATATCTTCATCCAATTGAATGAGTATTTTATAAATACGGGAAAACTGAACACACAGATAAACACACACACTTATCCAGTGAGATAGTCATGTGAAGATTAGAATCATACCGTAAGCACTAAGGAAGAAGCTAGAAAAAAAGTCTCGAACAGAACCTTCTAGAACCTTTAGAGGGAGAATGGTACTCCTAACACATTCATCTTATATTCATGGCGCCCAGAAGTATAAAATAATAAATTTCTGGTAAGTCGCTGTGTCTATGATAACTTTTTTTTTTTTTTTTTTTTTTTTTTTTTTGCGGAACCGGGGATTGAACTCAGGCCCTTGCGCTTGCCAGGGAAGTGCTTATTCCACTGAGCCATCTCCCCGGCCCCTATGATAACTTTTTAAAAATATTTGTTAACTGAGGCAGTTATATACATTTTACTTTTCTTAAAATATATGTACAATAGGAATTGCAAAGAAATGATAAACTGAATATTATTAATATGTAGGCTTTTGTGTCATTCTCAATAATTTTCATTGAACTTTAAAATTTTCATAATTTTTAATTGAACAAGTTCATTGTTCCTTTTTAGGTTTATATAATAATCACATTCATCACAGGGAATTTGTACTTCTACATGATACATCTTGATTTTTTTCCATTTCCCTGCCCATCCTTCAAGCCCTCTTCCCCTTCTTATTTACAAAGGCTTTCCATCCATTCTTTCCTCTTTTTCTGACTTTTTTCTTTTTCCTACCCACTTCCTGAAACTGAAAGTGTAAATAAGGACAAAAATGTGTAATAAATATTTTGAAATAGGAAGAAAATATTCAAAACTATCATTATTTTGAAGAATTAAAACATTCCAACCCTCTGTCTCAGTTAATTTTTTCTGTTTGCTGAGATAAAATACCTGACACACAAAATTAAAGAAGGAGAGGTTTATTTAGTTCACCGTTTGTGGAGGTTTCAGTCTGTTCTTGGCTGGCTCCAAGGCAGAGTGGCACATGGCAGAGGACAGCAGTTCATGTTGGCAGCAAACAGCAAAGAACAAGAGCCAAAAAGGAGGAGCGGCAGCTGCAGCAGTCAGCAAGCCTCTCTCCACTCCCTGAATGGTATTCAGGCTCTCTGTTCCAGGGCGGGGGTAGCACTCACACTCATAATCCCAGCATTGGATCATGAATTAATCATGAACTCTAGAAGCCAGCCCCCCAGGACTGCATGAGGCTTTTGGGAGACAACTAGACACAAACTATAACACCCTCAAAAGCCCAATAAGCAATATGGAGAAGTTCAACTAGGGATTTGACTAAGGACATCAACATATGAATGCAAAAAATCGTCTTAGTAAAAAGCAAGAAGGAAGTCCCAAAAATTAGTGAATTGAAGAGCTGCTTATTGAAAAAGATAATCCTGCCTTAAAAATGAAACACTAAAAATCTAATTAACAAAAAAGGATTTGTAAATACAAAGTATATAAATAGGTATATATTATGTCAGTATATATAGAGTTTACTAAAAAAAATCATGATCAACTTAGCAAAGTTGCCTTCTAATATATTTAAATATCTTCATGAAGAGAATTTTTTAAATGATGATTCATGATATATCCAGGAAGAAATTCCAATGTTTCACCTTATAAATCTTGAAACTATGTATCATGTAATTTATTAAAGAGTAAATATGGAATTATAAATACAATAGAGGTTTATTATATTGTCACCTCTCAACCCAAATATATGGAAACACAGAGACTTTAGTACTTTCAGTCAGTTGGATCCTTACAAAAAGATGAGAGATGATAGAATATTTTGACATTTTGAAAGTAGAGACATCACTTTAAAACACTGTTTTATAAAGATCACTTTGCCTATTTCTCACAATAGATTAAAGAGCACTTTAAAAGTAAGGATATATATATATAGCTTTCATCTTCCTGGGTACTTAAGAACAGAATATATATGAGGATGAACAATGCTGGCCAAGTTTCAGGTGACAAGTAAATCTGTTACCTGACTGAGGAGACTGATACTTCAGAAGCATGTAGGAAAATATATATATATATTTTTAACTCATCAAAAATTTGTTCTAATAATGTTTGTAAATAGTATATCATGTCTGCATCTTGTACAGCAATTAACCACTAGGAAGAATGTATGCAACGTGTTAATTATTGAAACTGTCCTACCAATTTGGTTTGAAACTGTCTCATTGCTATATGTTTCTCAATAAAATTATGGAAAAAAAAACTTTCAAAATTTCTCGTGAGGGCCAGCCAAATAGCTCAGCAGATTAAAGTGCCTTCTAGCAGATGCAGAGGCTGGGGGCTCAAACCCGGGGCCTGCCATGCCGGGCCCACCCCCGGGGCATGCTGGGATAGCAATTGAGACTGGGTGTGGTGGTGCTTGTAATCCCAGACCCTAGGAGGCTATAAACAGGTGGATCACTATGAGTCTGAACTAGTAGTGAGACCCTGAACACTCTGTAGACCCTTCCCTAAAATACAAAACAAAACAAAAAATTTTTCTTGATGCTTTCAAGGAAAACACTTCCTTGAAATCCATTCAAAGGGAATAATCAAGAGCTTAAATACTTTTTTCTTAAATATGATCACCATCTGTAATAGTAGAAAGCTAGAAGCTGTCTACATGCTCAATAACTTGAAAATTACTATGTAAATTATAGTACTATACCATATTACACAATCTTTCCAGTTCAAAAACTTGATCAATAGCTTTTATGAGATAGAAAAATGCTTATTATATAAAATGATTTAACTTTCCTAATTAAATATGGAGAATACATTCAAGTATATGGATGACAGTCATGGGGAAGGAACGTAGAAAATTACAATAAAGAATGCATATCTCAAAGGTGGTAAACTAATGATGCACTTTATTTTTGTATTGTTAGCATTTGTTTGCTAAACATTCTTTCTGCTCTCATGAGATATACTTTACACATATAACATACAGTTCAATTTTCATCAGTGTTAAACTTTGTCACAGAACCAAGACGGCAGCTGCAGTAACCACAGTTTCAACTTTAACTCCACGATGTTTCCTTTGGCCAAAAATGCATTAGGTCATTTTCCAGTTCAAAGCATTCAAAAAAGTGGTAGCAAGGCAGAGCCATGAGAAACGTATACCTGATTTCCATGATAAATATAGTAATGCTGTATTAGTTGGTGGAGCCACATTCTGTAGTGCTGCATGGACCTATACAGCAACAAAAATTGGAATAGAATGGAACCTTTCCCCTGTTGGCAGAGTCACCCCCAAGGAATGGAGAGATCATGCCAGCTGATACAATACAGCTAAATTATTTCTAAATGAAATCATAATTGATGCCAAGTAAAAGCACTGTGTATCCATTAAAATATGGCCTATTGAAGAAACAAAGTACAATTGAAATCTGCACTTTTTCAGAACAAAAAATAAAAATTAAAAAGTAAAACTTTGTATCTCTTATCTGGATTGTGATAACAAACTCATACTGCAGACCTGACTTCTGCTCTAGTACTTATTGGTTTATTTTCTGAGCTGTTTCCAGAATGCTCTCTGTAAACCATAAATTTGATCAAGCCTTTTGCTTGCTAGCTGTATTTTGGCTGCTCTCTGTGCAGTGCTAATTCTCAACCATGACTGCACATTAGAATTGCTCTGGTGAGCTTTTAAAAGGCTCCACTGTCCAGACCTCCTTCCCCAGTGTGCTCCCCAGGTGCCTGATTTAATTAGTCTTGGGTGCACCAATGCATCTATATTTTAAAGCTTCCAAACCAGGTACCTTAGAATGGCAAATAATGATTGTGGATAACTTCCCAGTCCTACTTCTTACCACTCTCTCTAAGTGCACTCTGAACTTCAGGCTGTCATTTGAATATGTTGTACTCCTTCACATGGTTGCATTTATTCATGATTTTGTTTCCTCCTAAAAGGTCCTTTCTTGCCTTGTTGCCTGCATTCTGATAGTTATCTTAAAATTCCGTTCAGACCCTAACATAGGAAGCCTTCTCTGCCTCCCAGTATAGCCTGAATCTTGCCAGCCATGGAGAGATTAGGCCTTGTGGAAGTGCGAACCACTACAAAAAAAACAGAAGGGAATGGAGAATTGTGACACTTCAATGGCAAAATCATCACACTGACTGAGTCTTTAATTCATTGTATTCTCACCAGTTTCTCCCACACCAGATTCAGATCTCCTTAAAGGTAAGGATTGTAGGAAGAGAAAAAGTACATACTGTAAAATTTATATTACTTTAAGTGAAATTCTGTATCACTTGTAATTTTTTCTGTTTTAATGCTCTTCTGTACTCTCTTTTTAAAAAAAAAATAGAAAAAAAAGGGGGGAATTTTATATGGGCTTTTTTTTTTTCTTAGCACCGAAGCAGTTTGGGAGTACTCAATGAAGTTTTAAATAAATACAAGAAATAGCTATTAGTCAAATATATGGCACCAACAAAATATTTAGAGCAAGATCACTAACCCAAGATTACACTGTGCTGGACTACAATGGAGTCTCTGGCTCACACAGGCCCAGAGGCCGCTTGCTAGCTGAGTAGCCATGAACAAGATGATTGATTTTTCTAACCCGCTCCTTCCCCATGTATCAGCGGATCCCTTAGATTTCACAGGGTTGACGGGAGAGTTCACAATGTGCTTGGAAGATAAAGCAATGAAATTAATTTTCTCTGCCTTTTTCATATTTACGCAACTGTCACTGATAATTTCTCAACAAGCTGCATGCTCATTGGAGGCAGAGATAATACCTTACTCACCAGTGCTACTTCATAGCACAGAGCAGTACTTTACACGAGGCACATGCTCAACAGACAATTATTAATAAAAGAGATATTACATGAGATTGAGAACTGAAGCATACTTCAATTATGTTTGATCATATGGGAAAATGGAGCAAAATAATGAAAGAAAGTGATACCGAGAAGGAGGGGAGGAATAATCAATGATAGAGCAAGGCCATTAAGGCAGAGGATCCGAAGAAGAAGTTGATGGTGCACATAAGACCTTTAATGGGAGCAGTCAGAAAGGAAGGTTAAGTATTAATTGTGGAACACTGGAAGCACGACAATTTGAGATGTTATCCTTTATACAATGGAGAGCCACGAAGACCTTTGCAGCAGAAGTGTAACATATGTTTCAGGTTAAGATTAAAGACTGTTTCCAATATTTGCAGAGAGTGAAATCAAGGTAAATGGATGATAAGTTTTGAGAGCATTTAAGAGAACTATTAGCCCTAATGATTAATATGATATAGCTCAGAAATAGGGTTAAATCAAAACAAATATGAGAAATGGGTGCAGCTCATGCTTCGTAACAAATTACACATTATCAGATTATTATAAATGTGGATAGAGAGAGTAAGGAAATCAGAAAATTGAAATGAGTTGAGAACTCTAGGAGAGAAGGTAAATTCTATATTGGAAATGCAGTGATTGTGTGTGCAGGAAAAGCTCCGCAGATGTTTGGGAAGCTGATATTGGATGGACTGCACTGACCACAGTCATGGAAGTTATCAGATCATGACACATGAGGATGCTTTGACTCAAACTGAAAGCAAACAGTGGTTGAGGGCTACAGTTTTTCTTTCAAACTATCATACTAGATGCTGAAACCCAAAAACACATCCTCATTGAGTTCTGTAGAATTCTGATATTTTCTTTTTTTAATAAGGAAAAGTACTATAGGGGACAATTGAGTCATACTTAGATTCTTAAACAATGTTTTTAAAGGACAATGATTTCCCATTATGTACATTTGCTGTTAGAATATGGAA
>NW_004524580.1:6171467-6182155 GCF_000260255.1 Octodon degus
TTTTTTTTTCTTTAATTTACAAAGCAGACCTCTTTCATTTTGTCCTCCACAAAAATGCAATTTTAAATGTCAACTTTGTTGGTGAGAATGCAAGAGTTCTTGCATATTTGATTTTTGGTACAAGAAAAACTCTAGTGACAAAAATGAAGAAACACTTGCCTTATGAACAAACCTGAGGTGACTAGGCACTGAACTTGCTAACTACACAGGGTGTTGAAGAACCTATCTTTACTCTGTTGCTTATTACTGATTTATTAGCAAATGCCACAGCAATAGGTGAAAGAGCTTATGGGAAATCTCCTGTTGCTGATTCTGTAAAGTATTCCCTAGGGCATAACACTGGCACAATTCCAGTTTGAAACTTCAAGAGAGAATTAGAACTACAACAGTAAAGATTTCAGTGAATCATAGGAAACTGTCCTGCACTACATAACTTGGGAAGCGAGGTTAAAAACTCAACTAAAACCAAGTCTGAAATAACAGATTCATATCCTTGAGATGCCACTGTCAAGCATTTGTTTACTGTCTTCTGATCCTAAAAGCACATTGGCATTTTGCTGCACCTTTTGAATAGTTCCAGCATTAGGAGACATATTAAATGCCAAACTAGCATGAGGTCAAATGACCACTGCTCTTTCTCCTTTCAATAACTACCCAAAAATCATAAATGCCTTCCTAGACCCTGCAGCCACTTTACCCTGAGCCTTAAGTTCTCTCCATAACTTTATAACCTGAATTTCTCCATCACTATGCAGACAGGGTACCAATATTTTCCTCATCTCACTGTAGAAAAACCAAGTCTCTGAACTTTGAAGAATACAGCAAGATAGAGATCCTCCCCCATACACATAGAATAAAGTAATGTGGAAGTGGAGAGGCAGGGCAAGTTAAGAGAATACCAGAATCTCATTTATTCAGTCCCAGGAAAAGTCATCTTTACTAAGAACCAAAGACCTAAAATCTTATTGTCCATTGTAATGATAAGTTGAATTTTGTGTACAGTGTTAGAAACTAGTACACACACACACACACACACACACACACACACACACACACCCCAGCAGCAACAGCGGCGGCAGCAAAATCACTTTTCCTCTCCATGATACAACTGCTTAAAAGGTAGTGGGGAAATAAAAGGAAAATAAAGCAGTTATTTTTCCTCTTAGAAAGCTAAATATTTCATTGTCTCTCTTCCCTTTCCTTTCTACCTTTTATTGTCTTTTACTTTTTGACTCCCATAAAACTGCAAAAAAGATGGGATTTTGAAGATTTTCTCAAGGCTAACAGAATAATGCTCTGTCTAGTCTGCATTCCTCTCATTTCTTTGAAAACAAATTCACTTGAGCAAAGCTATATCACTTGAAGACTATTTGGGCAGAAGGCTGACACCCACTGTGGACTAAAAGTCACTCTGTGCATGTAATTTCCTCCATAGTTATTTTTCTCTGGGAAAGCTTAGATAGAAGGGTAGCTAATGTAGAACAAGTCTACGTGCTAGCACTGTATTTTACTTTCCATTTCCACATGATAGGCATGGGGAGATAGCTCAGTAGAATAAGTGCTTGCCTGGCAAGTGCAGGGTCCTGAGTTCAATCCCCAGTACAGCAAAAAAAAAAAAAACCAACCCAAAAGAAAACTGGGCCTGAATCATTGCATTTTTTACTGTTGTTTATATGCATTACTGCAATTTGCCAACTTTATTTGAACATGATTTGCTCTTTGTTTCTTTCTTTCTTTGCAGGACCAGAGATCGAACTTGAGACCTTGTGCTTGGGATGCAGGCGGGCACTTATGCTGCTGAGCTATCTCTCCAGCCTTTGCACACTATCTTTAAAAGGAATAAAATATTAATTAGGCCAAGAAAAAATATTAAACAATCCTACCCTTAACAAAATTGCAACCTATAGGATTAAACACGTACACAAATAAAGTAGTATTTAATAAAATAGTATTTATAAGTGTGAGAAAGGAAAAGCAAAGTTATAAATAGTCTTTCTGAAGAGAAAATGCTTTTTCCATGTAAAGTTGTTGATGCATTGGTAGAAAATCAGTCATGTCCACATTCACAGTTATTCCTTGTAATAAGCATCGCAGGTGAAGCTGGTTTTGGTGGTACACACCTGGGAGCCCAGCACTCGGGAGGCAGCAGCCTGCGGATGCATGTCCACCTGGGCGACTTAGGAACTTGGTGAAACCTTGTCTGAAAGTAAAAAATAAGTACACAGGACTGAGGGTATGACTCAGTGTGAAAGCCTCGGGTTCAGTCCCCAGTACAAGACAAAAGTAAGTGAAATAAATAGCAGAGAAGAGAAATAAAGATAAACTCAAAGAAGTAGAAGAGACCAGTTTGCTGAGAATATTGAAGAGGAAAGTAGAAATTATAACACTGACATTGGAATAGAATCAAATCCTAAAGAAGTTTAATGCTATTTTGAGCTCTCTGAATTTTATTCTAAAAGGCTAAGGGTCTATTCAAGGCTTGGGAACTGAATAAACTTAATGCGGAAGAAGGGTTCATCTGCCCATGCTATGCTTACCACTTCTGCATTCTTTTCTTCATTAGAAAATTTCTTTGTGTGTCCTCAGATTTTTTTAATGGTTTTGTTATTTTTGAAACAAATCTGCTACTTCCAGTGTAACCTCAGCACAACACAAGTACACCACTCTGCATATGAGCCATCCAGTGGCTCTTCAGTACTGATGGGATGGATGAAATAGTTTCATGTATCATTCACTGTCTTACTAGACAAAAAGATATAACTTAAGACACACAGAAGTGTAAGAATTACAAGACTGGCTTACAGTGGCTGCCTACAGGGTCAGATGAGGAAGAGTGCAGAGGATCTGTCTGCACACCAGAGACCAAAGGAGTCAGCCTGAGGCCCAAAGCTCACTGCAGTGTCCCATGCAAGTCCGTATCAGGAGGCTGATGGGTCTTCGATGGAAGCCAGAAGAGTCTGCCCTGGAAAGCTAAAGGATTCACCAGCAGAACTGCACTAGAGCCCAGAAGATAGCATCCCTGGCGAAATGGAAGCCTGGAGCTCCTGTGAAGAACAGAAGCAGGTCTGTCCTTCCTCATGTGCCCTTCATGTCATGCAGAGGGAAGAGCTACCCACAGGTGGGCCCTCTAATCTTTGCGAAGAATTTTCAAGCCAACTTAGTTAAGCTTCTGAACTTCTCAAATTGACACAATCAATCAACCATTAGACATGTGAATTCCTAGCCTTCCCATTACTGGGAATCGGCCTCTACTTCAGCTTAATGTTGTCACTTTCCACATGAGGCATAAATAATATTTCTGAGAGATAGAATCTGAAGAGAATTTTAAAATGTGAAAACATATATGAGTTGTAATATAAGAGAGGGAACTCACAATTGAGTTTATCTCAAGGGCCTCAGAAAATGGTGGGAATTATTTACAAACCTAAACTTGAAATACGGAAACTTAGATCAGTCAGGAAAATAGTCATTTTTTTCTACCCACTGAGTATCCAAAACTAGAAAAATTGTTTGGCTAAAAATCTTTTCATGGGGCTGGAGAGATGGCTCAGTGGTCTAAGGCACCTACTTAGAACAAGCTTGGCAAAGCATCAGGGACCGCAGTTCAATCCCCCAGCACCACATGCCAGCCAGCCCCGCCCCCTGGTGGGCTGAGCTGGCCACACACACACACACCACTCTCTCTCTCTCTCTCTCTCTCTCTCTCTCTCTAATAAATAAAATAAAAAAAAAAATAAAAATCTTCATATTCTCAGAACTCAGCTGATAGAGAAAGTAGATATAGAAATTCAACATCGATAATTCTCAGCATGATGAAGAAAGTAGAAATTATACAAATGATTATAGTTGCCAAGGGAACTATGCAGAAAGAAAGAGTAGCTAAAGGTTCATTGAACATTTTCTAGTGCAGATGTAAGAGGTACACAGAAAGAGAAACTCCTCCCAGAGAACAATTAATATGTCTTTAAACTAAAATGTTATGCACATGCACACAACACACCCATTCACCCTCCTACACACACACTACACCTCCATGAATACACTCATTATCATTTAGACATACTGTTACATTTTCCATCTCTCTGCCTTGTTTTATTTTCCTTTATAGCAATTTCCACCATACCATGTACTTAAGAGAAGAGGAAGGATGCGTCATCCTGTTGTATGATCCTTTCTGGAACAACACTTGGCACATGGAGGGATTTTAAGAGATCATTGCTGAAATGGCTAAATAAAAAATGCAGCAAAAACCCAAATGATATTCAGACATTTTCGGCTAGCAAGATTAAGTGTGTCTGCATTTGGAAATAGAGAAAATGATTGCTTCTCTCTGGGTCACTCAGGATTCTGATGGAGAAATTCTAAGGTGCCATCAGACACGTTGTTGAAAATACGGGTCATGAAAGTCAACTCTGGGGAAGAGGCAAACAAGAATAGAAAGGGGCAGGGAGCTTGCTGCAGAGGGAGGCGAAAGGGTTTGAAACCACAAGGGGAATAACAAGCAGCATTCTGCAAGCGAGAAGACGTGAGAGAGGAGACATTATGGAGATTGTCGTGAGGAACGAGAGTCAAATTTATGATACTGCCTGAGCTTATTTTTCTTTCTCCATTGATGCATTTTTTTATCTATTCCTATGTCTTGAACTGTCATCTAAATGAAACATATTGTGTGTCTACTCCTAAAAAGGAATGCAGTAGAAGTTAGCTATTATCTTTTCTGGGTTACTTGTTTATACTTGTTTGCTGTATGCATGAGTTTAAGGGGTTCAACATAGAATTTATCAATCCTCTTTAAGGAAAAATTGTGTTCTTTTTCACATTAAATACTCATATATGTTAACACATAGTTATCCCATTCTCCTTCCCTTTCAGATATAGTCAAATCCAGTCACTGTGTTCTGCCACGTGTCATTCAGAAATGTCCTTTAAGTCTAACCTCCAAGTAGACATGCCTCTGCCTCTCTCGGTCAGCCACCTACCATCCCTCTCCTACACTATTAGAGCAATCCTCTGCTTCACCAACCAGCTGTTTATACATAGAGACGATTCTCTACACTGTTGCCATTGCTGTTTTTCTTTGGATTACAATCATGTCGCTAACATTCAGGATAACTGATGACACCTAATCGATCACAGGATAAAAATCATTCATTCATTCACTTTGCCTTGTTTATTCATCCTGCCAGATGCTCTCCACATAATGATAAGTGAGGCAGGAGGACTCCACCTTATCTGTTCTGGCTGTCGTCACGTTGTTCACGCTCATCCCTCTGCATTTACATGCAGTGGGCTGTCCTTCCTCACACATCCTTATTTCTTTCCCAATAGATTTCAGGTCTTTTCACAATTGATTGTCTTTGTACATGCTGATGCTATTATCTAAGAAATATTACCTACCAACATTCAAACGAGAAGCTTCTCAAATATTAATGCCTCTGTGAAACATGTTCTGCATCCAAGGACTCTGCTTATACTTCTATTTCGTTGCTTACCAGCTTTTCAATATCTGATGAAAACTTACAATGCCAAGGGCCAGCAAGACAACTCAGCAGACTAAAGCACCTGCTTAGGCAGAGCACAGCGGCTGGGTTCGATCCCTGGCCTGCCGTGCTGACCCCACCCCCAGGGTGCACTGAGACTAATATTGAGACTGAGCATGGTGGCACGCACCTGTAATCCCAGCACTTGTGAGGCTGAACACAGGAGAATCACTGCAAGTCTGATCTGTGTAGTGAGACCCTGTAGACCTTGTACTAAATACAAAAATAAATAAATAAATAAATAAATAAATATAAAAAATGCTTACCATATCAAAGACTGACCATACTATGCAAAGCGTGGGTTGGAAACAGAGCTAAGACACATATGAATTTATAAGACAGACAAAGGAAAAAGAAGTCTCCAAAGATAGATTTCTGTAAAGAATTTCACCTAATAGAAGTTCTTAATTCATCACTTGGTTGTTGTTGTAGTAGTACTTAAGGAAGTTATTTAATATCTTTCTTTTGATTTATTATGAGAAACTTCCAGCAGATACAAAATCATGTAGATACTTCCACCAAGTACTTAAAATTCATTACCAGCAATTGTCAACATAGCTCTAAACTTCTACCAGCTGTATCTTATATTATCTGTCCTGACTCCATCTGAAACATCTTGATAGTCATCTCAAACTGTACAAATGTTAACGGATAAATACGTTAGCATATTTCACTGAAAACAGACTGGTTCTCAAAAATAGCAAAACTTTCTAAAGCTGCGTTATTTATTTATTTATTATATAATTTCTCGATGGCAAATGCCTCCTTATTTCACGTTGCCTCAGTTCTCTCTGTGTAAACACGCACTCCCTAAGCACATTCACTGGATCATAAGCCCAGTAATTTCTACATACTCACATTTCGCTGTGTCTTTCTGTACCTTTTAATTGGTGACATGTCTCTGCTTTTAATTCTTCCTTGCTTTACCATTGAAGGAATTGGATCTGTAAATAGATGAGTATTTCTCAAAGTTAATGTTCCAGGAATAGTCTAATTTTATTCTTAAAATGTGAGCTCTGCCTCGTGGTAGTCCATCCAGAACTCTGCATTTCCGAAGTTCCTACTATTGGCGTTAGGGTTGAAAAACAGCCATGTGTATGCCTCGCATTCCAGGCTTCCAGCCCTTCATCCATCCTAACACCACCCGACGTGCTCCTTCGGACTTCATGATCTCCTAGAAACCAACAAATAGGTTTAGAACAATGAATCTTGACAGGCAGCACAACAGAATTACCTGTGGAGCTTTTAAGTAATCATCATGTTCAGATCAAACTCCAGAGCACTTAACAAAAGATTTTCATGTTTTACTTTTATTTATGTTTTTAGTTTTCATGGTTTTTAAGGCAATTAGGTATTTTCAGACATCTTTTAAAATACTTATCTAAAGGTACATATTTAAATATATTAATTATGTGTACCTTTTATATTTATTTATTCTTTGTCTTACCAGGGTTCATACTCAGGACCTTGAGCTTTGCAGGCAAGCACTGATTCCACTGAGCTATCTCCCCAGCCCTGTTTACTTTTAACTTTATGTTTTGACTCCTAAGAAAAAAGGAATTAAGTGTCCTGTAGTGTGGAGAGCTGCGAAGGACCATGCCTACAAGATGGCGCTGGTTTCCGCCTTCCACCCCCGTGGGTGAGCGCTCTCTGTGCACAACAACTCCTTATATGGCCAGGGCTGCAGTCATGATTCCCTTCCGCATATGCTGGACCCATGGGCGATCCCCACGTGGTGCACTGGGATTGGGCCCGGGAGTATATATTAGCCAAGGGCTGGGGGATTGGAGAAGAAGAAGCTTGTAATCAGGGGCCTGAATAAACTGCTGAAGGAAGAGCTGTGTGTTGCGTCTTCCTTGCTGGTGAGGTCGTGTGCAACACTGTAGTACATGTAGCAATGAGGCATTTAAGTGCAAAATATGTTGATCTTTTACAGTAGCTATTGTATCCCCATCCCTTTTTTCCATTTTTCCCCTTTAGCTTGGGTTTTTATGAGGTTTTTGTTTGGGTTTTTGGGGGTTTTTTATTGTTTTTTTCTCTTATGATTTTGGTTTGTATAGTTATTTAGAAGGCATAAGAGGGCCAGTCAAATAGCTCAACAGATTAAAGGGCCTGTAAGCAGGCGCAGGGGCCGGGGTTGATCCCTGGGCCTACCAAGCTGGTTCCGCCCCCAGGGTGCGCTGAGATGGCAATTGAGACTGGGCATGGTGGTGCGCGCCTGTAATCCCAGTTCTTGGGAGGCTGTAAACAGGCTAAACACTATGAATTCGATCTAGTAGTGTGACCTGAACATGCTGTAGACCCTTCCCTAAAATGAAAAAAAAATAGAAGGCATAAGAACACACAAGTCTTGGTAAAGATGTGCCGTTGTCAGCAGCGCTCTCCTGCGTTTCTTGCATTCACACCTTGGCCAAGGCCTGGCCAAGGCCTCCCTAGAGCTGCTGTGCTGTCTCCTGCCCCCTTGAGCAGAGTCACACAGCGACGAGCTCTCTGCTGCCTGGAACAGGATAGGTAACATCCTTACCATGTACCCAGAGTTCTCTTTCTTTCCTCCTTTTTCACCTGATGCTAGACTTTCATTAGAAACAAGATTTGTTTTTTAAACAATGTGCCTTAAACTCTGCAAAATTCCACGAACCAAGGGAGTAGTGAACTTGACCACTTCAAAGAGACTGTAGAAGTTACATAGAAAAATCAAAGAAAAAAGAAACATACAGCTTTTCTGCCACACAATTACTGACACAAATCTCTTACCTACTTTCTCTCTTCCTTATATAGCTTGAAAGAGAGCATTTATATTAAAATCTAGTATTAAAGCATCATTGGAACAAAATTAGAAATTCTTGGGGTGTAGGTGATTAAACATATAAGTGGACCCCTGAAAATTTACAATTAGTCTGAAAAATTTCAAGACTATTTTGCATTTGTATTTTTTTCTGAAATAAGATTCAGTGTTTCATATGCACATTTTCCCTCTGTGGCTTAAACAGCTTTGCAGTCCTAAAACTGGACTTGTGCTTGTCCCGGGTAGGGCTAAAGCTTGATTTGCAATCTGTGCTGTAATCATAGAGGTGACAGTCAGGCAGAGTGCTTCACATGAAAATAATCCACTTGAACATAACAATCAGCTTTGAGTGGGTTTTTTGTTTTTACAATTTACAGTGGGATTTTAAAAATAAAACATACAAGATCAAGATACTTTGGAGCACTTTTGCAAAATACCTCTGATTTTCCAAACCTGGGGCTGAAAATACAATGGAAACTGAAAATATTGTCATCAAATAAACTACATAGTATGGTTGGCTGGAAACTAATTATCATTCAGGTGCTCCTGCTGATTCACTTGTATTGTTCTTTCTCCATTATATAATGCAATATATTGAGCAGTGGGTGCTTTAAAGTATATAGCTAGTATTATAATTATTGTAATTAGCATCACACTTCATAAATTATGAAATATATATGAACAAGCATATGCTCATACACCTACTCAGAAACTCATTCGCTCCTTACAATATCCCTAGGGGAGAGGTACTGCTTATTATGATAATTTTATTGAGATGGAAACTGAAGCACAGAAAGGTAAAGAGTTAGAGACAAAAATCAATCTATTAGAAACTAGAACTTGGTTTTCTGATTGCATATTTTGATAAGCTTTTCTGTTAAGTAGTCAATTTGAGAAACATCTGTGTAAGCCTAATCAAGATTAACTATTCAAGAAAATTCTTTTGCTAATGATGTATAATATACTAAATATTGGTGCAGTTAGATATCACATTAAAAGTTTAAAGTGCTTTTATTGCTTTGATGTCAATGTAGCCTATTAAGAAACCTGTTGAATGAATTAATCCTTCAAACCCAACTGACAGATTAGTAAAGAACAGTCTAGTGAAGTTCCCGTACTCAACCCAAAGCACTAATCTTCACTACAGCAAAGACAGAAAAAGATTCTAGTGCTTCTTACTCCTCAGTCATCCTTTCACTAAAACACTTCATTTATAAATATTTCTCAACCCTAAGATTTAGCAATAAATAAATAAGATTTAATTAACTATACCTTTCATAAGAATGCAGAACTATTTAAACTACACTGTGTGGGAGGGAAAATAAGCACATGAGAAGATGAATTTTCTTTTAAGAAAATGAAGTCTTTCCTGGTTTGTAATTATACAAATCTGCTACACTGTTTTCTATGTACTTCTGCTAATCTTTATTCATTAATCCTTTAACCCAATATTTAACCATAAAGCATATCGTAAAATAAATGTTTGATACAAATACGAGAACAGACATATTTTGTTTCCAAAGGTAAGGATATTAACATGCTTACGAGTTACCCTCTCAGAAATATCCTGCATCATTAAGACTTTGGATGTTATCAGTATTATATTTTCATAATTTTCTCTCTGAGATGGATTTTGCACAGAAAAATAGAACATACAGTGCAGTGGAGTCCCCAGGGCTTGAAGACTCACACAGCTATGAAAAGCTCTCTTCTTGAAGTGACTTGGCTAACATAGAAAGGTTTCTCTCGGCCCTTGCATGAGATGATTTAGGAGGGCAGTGTTTCACAGCCCAATTACCACCAACTGAGTCAGGCAGCCTGTCTCAATGCTTCCATCCAAAAGAACAATATTTGAATGTGTGACGCTTAATGGAAATTGGGGAGGAAGGCTCTGATATTTAGGAGGCAAAATATTCTACCAAATCTAATATTTAACTTTAAGACTTTTGATGGAAAAATAAAAGTAATGCACTGCATGGAGTGAAACCAAATGAGTTTTGATGCTTCTGAAAGCCCACTAGAGGCTTCAGGTGGCCCATCCTCAATCCAGCCATGAGACTAGCTGGTGATGCCTTCAGAACTGCCAGTTTCCCTCCCAGTAAAGACTTCCAAAAAGTCATTTGCCACTAAAATTGTGTCTGTCACAATTTAACATATGAACTGAATGTTTGCTTCCCAGCTAAAATAGTAAATACTTGAGCTTCTGGTTGAATTTTTCAACTTGCATTCAATTAAATTGTTTTATTTAGTGCCCAGAGGGAAAAAGAACAAGGTGCAAATATAAAAGTTTCTGAACCAGGAGGAAGCAAGGATCCTAAATTTCAGGAACAAATAATCTTATTGAAAGAAAGTGGAATATATAT
>NW_004524580.1:6183360-6198625 GCF_000260255.1 Octodon degus
AGACAGACAGACAGACAGAGACAGAGAGAAAGAGACAGAGAGACAGAGAGACAGAAAGAGAGACAGAGAGAGAGAGAGACAGAGAGACAATGAGACAGAGAGACAGAGACAGAGAGACAGAAAGAAAGACAGAGAGACAGAGAGAGAGACAGAGACAGACAGAGACAGAAAGACAGAAAGAGAGAGAGAGAGAGAGAGACAGAGAGAGACAGAGAGACAATGAGACAGAGAGACAGAGACAGAGAGAGACACACAGAGACAGAGAGACAGAGAGAGAGAGAGAGAGAGAGAGAGAGAGAGAGAGAGAGAGAGAGAGAGAGAGAGATTGAGAGATTCTGACCACAAAGCAATTTCTCCATATTAACATGAACTTTTTGGCTACAGATCAAGCTTAGAGGTTTGATTATATTAACTCTATTTTATAATATTCTCTGAAAATTACAGTAAAATATACCCTTATAACGAAATAATCCTAGGGAAAATGGCAGAGGGCTTCACAATAGCTACACAAAATACTTAAGCAATTGCGATGAAAAGCTTAGAATACCCAGACATCTTTCTAATTCCTGTCGTCCTCTTGCATACCTAATGCTCTAACATATCCTAAACAAATGTAAAGTGCTATTAGAAAAATTGCTGTTTTACAACTTGAAAACACTATGGTATCATGGGAGCGGGATTAAGAAGATTGAGGCATCCATTTCATTTTCCCAACGTGCCATTAGGATTTATGGTAATATGCTTCATGACAATTAGACAAGATTTATCTGCACATGAGGAAAAAGGTACGTTAGGAAATTTCACTACATAAGCTAAGATGAAGTCCTGCAGTTTGTCTCCACATGCTTATAAGACCTGGGGTAAACTTTAGGCCTCTATTAAATGATAGCCTGATTGGTTAACACAATTTATTGACGTGACTCATTTTCTGTTCCCCATGCCAGATTCTTAAGGGAATAATAAGATTAGGTTAAGACAGAAAAATAGAAGGAGTTCTGAAGGTTAATGAAACCAGGGTAGCAGAGAAGGGAGATGTGAGTTCTGGCACACCAGCTGTGTGTTTCATATACGGAAGCATCTGTCCTGCGTCTGTAGGCTTATTACTATTACATTTTTCACAGGAATAGCAGCAGCTAATGGAATTTTTTTTTTTAATTTGGTCAATGGAAGGACATTTCTTTGACAAAGTTCAAAGAAGGTTCTTGAGTTCATGGAAAACTCATACTTTTAAAGTTTATTTGCCTTTATACTTTATGACCTTAGTTTTGGCATTTCTTATCTTCCTTGACTTGCTAGAAAGTTTTAACCAAATCTAAGTACAAATATTTAGGGCAATTCCGTTAAGAATGCTGCCTAGCAGGGATCACACAAGTAGAGAAGGGCCCAAGTCCCCACAAAGAATTAATTATTGTGCACCAAAAACATGCACAATAAAATAAAATATTAAAATAAAACTTGAAAAAATAAACGCCAAGAATACCGTCTAGGATTCCTAAGGGCTGGTGAAAGCATAACTAAAGGAAAAGCCAATGAAGGAAACAAGTATGGGTATAGTGCACAGCTGAGACCAAGGATCTGAGCTGCCTGCCTGACAAGAACAAGCCTTCTATGGCATTAGAAGAGACCATGTCCTTTCCAACTCTGGACACAGAGTGCTAGGGCAAATCAGTTTCTTTAAAATTATTCATGTCTATTATTGACGTTCTGATAAAAATTCCAACCTTGTCCACATAGTGCCTAAATTTAGCACTATGTTGGTAACAGAGAAGCTCTGAAATATTAGTAGCTTAGTCCAGTAGTTGTGAAATTAGCTCTATCTCTCACTCAAAGGCTTTGATTCTCCTGCACTGGAATTAAGTTATTTGTTGGAAAGCAACTGTTCAAGCAAGGTCTTTGTTTAGTGGAGGGTAGGGCGTTTCTGACTGAGTTCTGATGCCTGGCAGAAGTGATCGGTTAGTAGAACTGACTTATATTACTACTGGCCCTATCCGTGGGGAATGCGCAATCTTTTTTTTATGAATTTTATTGAGAAACAAATACCAATGAGACAATTTCAAAACCAATTAGTAAGACAGTTTCAATAATTAATACATTGCATATTGTTGTTTTCGTAGTAGTTATTCATAGTACAAGATGCAGACGTGATATCCTGTCCAAACATTATTAGTACAAATCTTTCTTCTCATTGAATTAAGAGAAAGTAGCTGTATATCTATCCTAACTATTTTGTATATACAGATATAAAATGGTCCTTATTTTGGGGAATACACAATCTTAAGCATTCACTTCTCTCTCTGTAGTTCCTCAGCGATGACTTCTGTTGTCTTAGGAAAATGAAAATCATTTGTGGAAGATAACAAACATCTTTCTGCCAGATTTCTGATTGAATAAAAGGAGTTGAACTCCCCATTGATGCCCACTCTAACATTTGAAATTTTAAATTTATGAACTTCCAACTCATAGTTGAATTCATCTACTGTCTGCTAAGTGCATCCTATAATGAAATAAGATTCTATTTAAGTCCGCTCTTCCAAAAGCTTCAGACATGCATTGTCTGCCTTTTAAATTACTGCATTGTGCATGATAATTTAATCTAGTTTTTGTCACTGCATAGCATGGATCAATATCTTTCCAAATAGAAGTATCAGATTCCTGTTACTCAGCACCTAAATGATAACCTAATTGCCACTTATTTTATGTCTTGTTTTGTTTTATTAATGGCACCAGCCACTTCTCATTCCAGTTTCTCTGTTAGTACAAGGAAATACTAGAAGAATAACTGATAAGCCTCGATGTCATAGGCCTTGCACACTATGACTGCTCACTCAAGTAAATGCCAAGTGGCTGCAAACAAGGAACAAATTCAACCTTTATTTTATTATTCAGAGAGGCAGGATGACACAGCCTGTTCCCATGCAGTATTCAAGTAATGCTGGAGGTAAACATTAAAACACAAATAGCATGAGTAGTAGGAGAATGCATGTAGGGGATTGCAGAGTGTTTCAATGGGCCAACCCTCGAAGCACCACTTGACCAGCCCCACATCAATCGAAAGACACTTGTGGAGAAGGAGGGGCCATCAAACACTTCCTGACTGGGCAGCTACTGCGCAAGAACAGGGCATCACAGCCAACACGTACTCATCTCTATCATACTTTGTGACTTTCCCAGTGGCAGTGTCTATTACACATCAGTCTCTGAAAAAAAGTGTATGATAATCTTCAGATCAATTCTTCAGTGTAACTATTATACCTTTATTTTTAAGGTCCTAAACACAGATTTTTTGAAGTCAAAGCCTACATTTATCTTATCCAGTGAATACTAATTTAAAATCTTTGGCCAATACAATGTCCCAGACTGAAAGAAGGAATAATAACTATTGCAAAGGAAGAGACAAACATTTTATCTTTTAGGTTAATGTATACATAAAATGTTCTATGCTGATATGTACAAAAAATGGCATATAGAAAGTATAATTGCTTCCATGTACACCGGTAGATAGTTTCCTATCTTATTTTTCTGACTGGTGTGTAGAAGAAAATATTTTGTAATATTATTCCTTTAACAACATAATTGATTACTAGGAAGTTCTTCTAAATAAATGATAATAATATTAAGTATAGGAAAAGCTTTAAGTACATGATGTTGATCTAACTTTATTTGCACAAAGAAAAGATAGAAGGCAATACAAATATGTAGAAATATGTAGTGGATAAATCCTCTCGATATAATTTCACAGAACTGAAAACTTGAGTTCATACTGAATACAGTATGATGAATACAGTGTTTACATGAAAAAGCAATTTTTGAAGAAAATATGCTGAATTCTTTGTATAATATCAACACAATTTTATATAACATAAATCAAAAGCCAAAGCTATTACATATAAAACTATGACACATGCCAGATATTAAATGTGCTTATTTTTGCATGGTGAGAAAATTCTTGCTTTTGTCTTTCTTTAATTGTCTGTGTATTCTGTTCATCATAATTTCTTGCCTGGATGAATTTTATAATGGAAAAATATCTGACCTTTTATTTCAATGAGCAGGGCAGTGAATTATATTTATAAAAGTAACAGTGATTAATGCAATTATCATTTGCAATCAGCACTGTAAGTATAACATCTTCATGACCTACTCTATAAATACACAATCATAAATGTCTGTGATGTGCTAAAGAGCTCCTTAAACCTCATCAGAGCATATAGTTGATATATATTTCATTTTAAACTGGCCTTGGTACTTTTTCCTGCATATAAAATTAAAAGTTCTTTATTTGCAAACTGGTATAATAGAAGATCATCATTGTCATATAAGCTCAGGTAAAGAGGCTTTAGAGAGCAAGAAGGTGTAAAAGCTTTCAAATTAAACCAAATTCTGGCTTCACACCCAAGAAAACAGAAAGATCTCTAGGGGATCCAACTGCCAGTGAAAAGGAGTAGATAAACACCAGGAACTCGTCTTTTGCATCCTCTGAAAATGTCAATATTCAGTAACTACAAATAAAAGGCACATTGTTAGTGCTCATTTACTATAGTTACTTAACTAACTAATCCTGAAAAAAATTAGTCTACACAAAAGGACATAATTCTTTTAACATAAAATATAGCCAGAAATACAAGACCCATGGAATTATTCTGGTGCTCAGGGGAGGTTTCCAATGTTCCCTAACCCTTCTCTTTCAGGAAAGCTGCCAGAAAGCTGCATTTTCTGTCAGAATCTCTAACCTACTTAGCAGCTTCTGGGCCTGGGCTTTTGTTTGTTTGCCTTAAGCCTGCACTTGATTTAGTTAGAGAAGCAGCCCCAGACAGATTCTTGTCATCCCAAAACCTCTTCCTGGGTCTTTTATAAAGTAACATCATTTGTCTGTTCCTGACACTCTAGAAGACTTTGTTGGTTGTCGTTTTTCTCACATATAAACATTTAAATTCAAGATAAATTTAAATAAGCTATTTTGAGTTGGATGTTGTATTTAAAGATATTGAACACTCACATGACAAGTTTTCAATTTATGAGAAATGTGTTTAAAAAATCTTTTTCTACAGTTAGAAGCTTAAAATTTTAAAAATGGGAATATATGTTGGAATAAAGATTATTCTGGGAAGTACAAGAGTAAGATCTGGGCACCATCTTTCAGACTTGTTATACAAACTCACAAAAGTAAATCATTTAACCTTTCCACTTCAATTTTTCATGTTTTACAACTGGATCATTGAATTAAATTATCTCCATATTCCTACCCCCTTTAAAATTTTATGAAATCACATTTCAAACCAGAACTTTAATTAGGAACACCCAAACTCTTTACAGTATATTAACAAAAAAAATATTACATGCAACCATCTCCAATTCCACCTATGAACTACCTGTCTAACCTCACATGCACCCACACACAGGGGTAGCCTCTTGCTCCGAATGGAAACAACTATAAATTATATCAAATGAGAAGTTGTTTGATTTTATAATCTTACTCTTTAGAATCTCCTAATTAATCCCTCATATATTTAGAAGGTGAGAGCTCTTTTTCTTTCTCATGGAATAACATGGATTCAATAATATAATACATATTCTTGTGCTAGTATACCTAGAGGAAAGAGTGTGAGTTTGATTTTTTATATTGATATGGAACCATAGTTGCTTATACACCATCAGCTACTCTGCCCATGCCATGAGGCTCAATGAAGAAAATATGAGATTGTTACTAGTCAAATAGGTGATTCGACAATTTTTTTTCCTTCTGCCCTCTACATTCCCTCATCTTAGTAGATCTCGTGCCCATAGTTGAACTCACTATAACACCCACAGTACTGGATTAGGACTTAGCAAGTTACAGGTCTTTACATTTCATGGAGGTCAAGGCAGCTTGAATGATATGCAAGAGCAATAAGCTCAGCAAAATGAAGGAATGCCAATTAGAAAACTAATAAAATCATACATAGAAATGCTTGCTACTCTGGAAATAATATTGGCAAAGAAGATGGAGTGTTATGGATCTTTGAGAGACATTTGTAATAAGAATCAGCAGTAAAAGAAGATGGGAGAGAAGGGGCAAGGGTAGTCAAACACAGCTGTCAGGTTTCTAGCTTGATTGGGATGAAAGGTGGTGTCATTTACAAAAAGCAGAGGTGTTGTACATACTAAGTCTGCAGTGACTGTGAACATCCAAATGTCAAACAGATGGCTAGATCTGAGAATCTTGAGTTCCTAGGAATGTGCGAGCTCTAGGGATGCAACATTTGGATTTTAAAGTACAAGTAAAGTCATGGGTGTCTATATCGTTCCCTACATGAAAAGATATAAAATGAGCCATTAACCTAGGAAAGGATGCTGATGCTTATATTCATTATCTAATTGATAAAAAGGAATCAGTAATGAGACCTGTGGTAGTTTGGAGCTTTTGCAAGAGTAAACAATACAATATAGGACAGTTAATCATAAGATTATTTTATAATGATCACCCAAAGAATTACACACAAAGAGAATGCAGTAAATCTGTCCACACACTGAAGACCGAAGAATCCAGTTGGGGGTCTGGATCCCATGATAATGTCTTGCATGAGTGCAACTGGATGCCTAGAGCCCATGACAATGTCTCATGCAGACCTGTTTCATGGATCTGCACTGGGAAAGCCCAAAGGTCAGTGGTGGAAGCTAGAAAGTCTGTGCCATCAGGATGAAGGATCTGTGCCAGCAGGAAGAGGGATTTAAATTGGTCCAAGAAGTAACAATCAAAATAAGAACCAGGTCTCCCCAAAAAAGGACCACAGCCATCCTCAGTGACAGCAAGGTCCCGGGCTCCTTTGATAATGAGGACAGCTGAGTTCCCATCAGGAAAATCAACACAACAAACTTCTCCAGAAGATCGAGCTGTGCACCATCTTCCCTTCCAGAGCCAAGAATTGATGTTCAAAGTGAGGATCAGAGCTCCCTCAAGGTGAACGATAGCCATTTTCAGTGACTATGAGATCCTAAGCTCCTCTTCTGATAAGAACAGCCAAATTCATTCATCCAAGAAAGCCAGCACGACAAGGTCCTCCAGCACAATAGCCCAGGAAAACTAGCAGTTCCCTAACAGCTTCCCAAACAGCTGCCCTAACAGCCTTCCAACAGCTCCTCCTTGTCCAGTTCTGCCTCTTCTGCTGCTGGCAACAATCCTCAGAGGGTGGGGTGCCCCTACATCCAGCACCATGCTGCTTTAGTTCAGCTGGGTATTTTAAGTTGACTACCACTTGTCAATCCAGCACATGACCAAAAACTGATAACAGAGATGTAAGGCCAAAACTCAGAGAGATGGTGTAATGAGAACCCAAGCAAGAAAGTATTTCCAGTAAAAGGAAGCTATCAACTATATCAAATACAACTGAATCATGAAATGGATGAGCCCTCAGAAAAAAAAAAAAAACATTTTTAAAATTTGTACCTTTTCACATCACACTATTATAAATAATTTATAAACTACAGAAAAACAAACAAGAGAAAAGAACTCATAATCTCAATGTCTGAGTTTGCCCCAGATAACTTGATACTTAGCTTACTGTTACTTTTTGGCATGCATATTCCTGATATTTTAATTACCACACCCAGAGCAATATGGTTCTCCTTACTTATTCTTGAAGTAATACGTTACTATAACTGTATTTGGGTTAAAATAAGTCACTCACACCCTGTTACAGTCCGTTTTAGGCAAGGGAAATATTGAGACAAATGCCAATAATGAAGACATTCAACTGTATGAGGAAAACATAAGAGATATTTGAAGAAAATAATGGAAAAATAATGAAGTCAGAGAAAGCACCACAGAGGGAGAGCTAATCTCCTAAGATTGTTCTAAGAATGAAGACAGAGTTCATGAGAATTATGATCAACACTTGACTTTATCACAATACCATGAAGGATACCTACTTCTTTAATTTTATAGATAATAAAACTGAGACTGATGATTATAAATCTTCTGAATCATCAGCTAATATGTAATATAGATAAAAGTTAAACCAAGACAACCCTTCAGAGAGCCCAAGTTACCAAGTGGTGCCCTGTTTTTCTTGAGAACTTTATGTACAATGTACACACAAAGGCAGGAAGACAGAAACCATGATCCACTCAAGAAAGAATCAGACATTTTGTGTTGTAAACCAAGCTGTAGTAGAGGATGGATGTAAGATAATGGGAGAGATAAGAATGGAAGAATAAGCTCCAGATATATGATAAAAGCATTTGTACAATGTTAAAGGATTTTGAATTTATCCAAGAATGAGTGGAGATCCATTGGAAGAATTTTAAACATGAAAAAGAACATGAAGTCAATGTAGGTTTCCCATTTGAAATATTAGTGTCATCAATTTTAGCTCAGGAATCATTTATTAATTTTTCTTCTACTTTAACTTGCTTGTAGACAAACTGAGGTGTCAATAATATTAAAAGTAACAACATCTTAGATAATGTGAAAAACCAGAGCAAACCTCAGTTCAAGGAGAAGTTGTAAGTATGGACACGTTGTACACATTTTTCCCATATCAACGGCTACTGTGCTTCTGTGACCAGTTGGAAGGGTCATCTCTCTTCTTCTTGTGCTCACAGGTTGCCTTTGTCACAGTGTGAGAACTGAACACTTACCAACCTCATCCCCTGACAAACTTATCCTTGAGCTTATATTTTTTGAAAATAATGGCTTTGTTAGAATAGATTAGAGGATCTAAAATCAAATATTTAGTTTCAGATATTAGTTCCTAGAATCACAAAATGTTATTTATCCACCTGGAAAACTCAGTTTTCCATTGTACAAGATGTCTCATAGAGTGTGTGTTTTAGAGACATGAACGCAGTGTTACTGCCTAAAATCAATACTGCAATTTCCCCAACTTGCTTCAAAGAAGCCTTTTTCTACAAGTGTTAAAAGAACTACCTTGAAGTTGCAAGCCTTGGCTCTTCTTTCCTCCTTCCAAGCGTAAGTGTCTTCAAAAACGAAAATGACCAAAAGATGTGGGGGGAAAAAAGACATTAAATTTGGAGCTGAACCGTCATTGAAGCACTGCCAACAGGACTTTTTCCTGTCCTGTTTTTGCAGATGCACACTGAAGAGACAAATCATGCTCTCTTATTTGACAAATTAGACCATTTCCTTTCTTAGTTAGCCACAAACAACAAGACAGATTTTACGTACTTCCTTTACTTTGCAGGTGAAATTTGCAGAGCTATGAACTCTGCTTTTCTGCTTCCTTGAGACCAAAAGTAGTTAGTCATAGTTAACCAAATTCTCGTCTCACAAGCAGAATATTAAGTGAAGGTGAATCAACGTGCCCCCACAGTCAGGAAACTTGAGCAAGAAAACAAAAAGGGAAAGAAATTTTGCTCTAGTGAATAGATTAAAAGCTAGAGCTGAGGCTTGAAGTCTAGGTTTGAGCTAGGCCATTCCCTTCTTATCTGTTGGGGGTGTAGCTAAGCTAGAAAAGCCTTGGAAAAAAGTCCAACCCTTGTCCTCATTTAGTCTTTCTCCTGCATCTTTGGTCTATTTGCCACCTCTGGTTCTTGTACTAGCTGCTTCTTTTCTAGGCTAATTCTGTTAAAGGTAAAAGAGAGACCATATTGATAGCCCATGTCTGAAACAAGCAAAGCACATTCCCAAGGAACAAGTCTCCACTCATGGCATTCAGCCAATACAGTTCCTGAATCTGCATATTACGTCATGGCAGAGGAGGCTGGGAGGTTCTTATAGTGCTCCCTGAACACTAATATGCATCAAGCATTTTCCTTTTGAGCTGGATTTTAGGTCTTAAATCCTGGATTGACTGAAGAATGCACTCTAACACAGCTATAAAAACCTATTTGGAGACAGTACTTTCTGTTCCTTTCTCATTTTAGTTTTCTCATCCCTAGAGCTGAAGTGACTGTAG
Organism: Octodon degus; assembly: GCF_000260255.1. NCBI lineage: Eukaryota > Metazoa > Chordata > Mammalia > Rodentia > Octodontidae > Octodon > Octodon degus. Next base: position 6,193,254 of record NW_004524580.1, read on the forward strand.
TAACAACATGATAGCTTCCAGCAGGATTAAGAGTGCTAACATATGCAAAGAATTTAAGATTGCTTAGGCAGAGTATACACTGAATAATTGTTAGCAATTATTTATTCCTACATTGTCACAGTCATCTAAACAGAAAAGAAAAAAAAAGAGCTGGGCATCAATTTTTGTATCTGTCCACCAGGATCATTATTAGTAACAAAATATAGTGAAGAATATATCTGTGATATGGGAGTTCAAATATTTGCAATTCTCTCAACTGCATTTACAGTTTTGACTAAGTTCTCCTCCTTATAAACACGATGGTAGACATAGGAGTGCTGCTATACCATACTGCAGAAAAGGCTTGGATATTGAACCTTAGTTCCTGGCTGTGGCACTTAAAATCTAGAAGAGTGTCAAATATCTCCGAATCTTACCTTAGTCCTCTATGACTTGAAGGTAGCAATTGCCCATTTTGTTGGACCATGTTGGTATAAAGAGGACAACAATATTTCTATATGGCATGTTAAAGGAAGATGTCTTGTGGAAGTATAGAGATCTAGTCATGGTGCAAGTCAAGTATGTCTCCATTTCTACTACCTATTCAATATCAGTTCCTACCAGGTGTTGCATAAAATGTTTATTGCAGTCCGTTCACAATGCTATAACAAAATACTATAAACTGAATCATTTATAAACAATAATAATTTATTCTTCACACTTCTGGAGACTCAGATAACCTAGATGAAGGTACCAGGTGATTCAGTCTCTGGTGATTCACTTTCCGAAGGCCCCCACCTTCCATAACCTTTGCCTTCGCAGCTCAGGTTTAAACATAAGAGTTCCGAAGGTACATAAACTTTTAGAAATCTGCAACATTGATCTGGACTGAATGGCACTACTTCCACAATGACTCTTGAAAATGTCAATCAGTATTGACAAGCTCTTTTACTATCCCTTACTTGCTTGATCTGTATAACAGTCTTAGTTTTCCTTAGATTTTGTTGGTCAGTCTTTCTCAGGTTGATTATTATCAGCTTTTCTATTTAACTTCCCCAGTTAAAATAACAAATTCAATACTTTTTCATTGTCTTATTGTTATTCATACCATGTTTTGGGGGTCACACATTTTCTTTGGGTGGGGGAGTAGAAACTTAGGAGTGAATTGAATTCTCACCTGGTAAGTATACATCATTGTTATGGCTTGGTATTTAAAAAATAAAACCCAAAGAACATGTGCTAGAGCCTTGATTAACAGCCTGTTAGAAGAAACTTTGGAACACAGAAGCAAATAGAACTGATAGGAGAAAATAGAAGGAAGTGCGGTCACTGGGAACATAACTTGGAACTGTTGGGGCCCTGGCTCCTCCTCCTGCTCCTTTCTCTCTGTCTGCTTCAGAGCTGTGGTGGGGTAGGCAGCTCTGCCCCACAGCCACCCCCTGCCATGATGCTCCACTGTACCGCATGCCCAAACCAGGGTCAAGGGACTGAAGCTTCTGAAAGTGTGTGTCAAAATAAGCGTTTCCTTCTTTTAGGTTGTTTCTGTCAGGTATATTGTCACACTGACTAGTTTAAAATAAAAAGAAATTATCAAATATTTTCAAAAATATTCACTGATCTTACATCTCTTTGAGCAATGTATGAGTATTAAGGCTTGTGTCTAGTTGTTCTCCCAAAGGTTCACGCAGTCATAGGTGAGGCTGAACCAAGAGTGTGATCGATTCAGGGTACTAGGGTTAAGGTTGGTGATTACTAAGTCAGTCCTCTGGTTGGGTGGCACTGCCCTCATCCCTGTAGCCCAATATGAGGGACAGATGGAGGCTTTGCCCTCTCCCTTCCATCCTTTGAGCCAGCTGATTACAGACTAAAGCTACTGTGAACTATAAGCTAAGTAAACCTTTCCTCCTTTTGTCTTTGGATGCTGGGTATTTTGTCATTGCAAGAAGAGAAAAGTAATTTACCAACTCTTGGTATTGAGAATAATGATATTAAATTGATCCTAGTAAGTTGCAGTTTGAATTTCTCTGTTTACTGTTGTGATTAAAAGCTATTAATATTTACATTATTCATTACATTAATTTTTATAACATGTCTTCTCACGTCTTCTTTTTTTACTAAGTTGCTTTTCAATTTATTATTGAAGTATTAATGAGATAGAATTTTTATATAAAATTATGTTATATGTATATAGTGTATGTATAGTAAATATGTAACAAATATGATATAAAAAATTTTAAAATAACCCATATAGAACATATACAAGTATAAATTATATGACAGTATATTGTGCATACAAATATATGTTATATAAATACATATATATAAAACAACAATGTGTCATACATATTATAGTAGTATGTATTAAAATATGATATGAAGGTGTATACATTGTGTCTTTTTTATTTAACAGTAACTTTAAAGAGTAGAAATTTTTAAATTTTATAAAGTTCTGTTTATTATTATTATATACATAGGTTATTGCTCTTCATTGTTCTAAAAAAATTTCTGCCTACTGCAAGATCATGATTATCATGATGATATTCTCCTTATAATTTTGAATTAATATTTGTGTGGATATATGAGTTAGGGTTAGGCAGGAGGTGAGACTGAATATAAAAATGACATAAAGCTCATTAGTTTTTCATAATTGTTCCACACTATTTGCCTAAGAATTTCCCTTCCCCCATTGAATTGTTTTATCATTTTGCCAAAAATTCATTGGCTATATAAGTATTTGTCTATTTCTGCATTCTATTCTCTTCACATTTGTTAATCCCTACCCCAAATTGCACTATTTTTATTGCTTTATGAAGCATACAATTAAATTAGTATTTTGAGACTATTTTGCATATTTGATGGTTCTTTACATTTTGTACTTTCATACATACTTCAGGATCAGATTATTTCTTCTAGAAAAAAAGGAAGGAAGAAAGCAGGAAGGAGAAAAAGAAGAGTAAAGCAGGAAGTACTTTCCTTGGGATTTTTCTTGGAATTGATACGTTTTAGCTAAATTCATATGTTGAATTTGAAGTATTCAACAGAATAGTATATTACTCTAATCATTTCTATTTTCTGTCAGAAATGTTTAGTTTTTTAGTTCAAAGTTTCATAAATGTCATTAAATAGAAATTTATGTTATCTTTTCATGATATGATAGCTTCTAAAATGCATTATTCAACTCTGCAGGCTTAGAAAAATTCAGTTGATTTTTATGCATTGTCCTCGTGAGCAAGAAGCTGGGTAATTTTGTGGCAGTTTCATCACTTCTTTTGTTTTCTTCTGTTATTTCTGAGAACAGAGAATCTTAACTGGTTCTCTCAGAAAGGGAATCATTTTATGTATGATTTTGTTCTTTTTTTATAGATGATCTTTATCAGACTGAAGAATTTCCCTCCTATTTCTATTTTGTTGAGAATAATTTTATAGTGAATAGGTAAGAAATTTGATTGAGCACTAAAGTACCTAGTGAAAAATGACACTAGAGTTTCTTAAGTGTTTCATATATTTCACCCATAAAGTTATCTGCCTCTGAAATGCTACTTGTGGAAAGTTTTAAAATTATGAGTTGAATTTTGGAAATTAACTCCTTTTAAGGATTCTGATATAGCTGATTAGAGAAGAAGGCATGTTGGAGAAAATCAGAGGCACTGAACAATACTAGTACTTCGAAATGGAAGAGGCAAATATTCCCAGAAATAGAAAATCAATTGGGAAGATGAATCCTGTAGAAGAACCCAGCTACTGGGGCTGTAGAAAGGAGAGGCAGCCCTGCTACTGATCTGCATGTCTTCGCCTCACCTGGGAGCACACTGTCTGGGTAGCTGTTTCAAAAACCACAGAAAAAAGCCCAGGCTCCCGAGGCCAGACTCCTCAGCCAGCCTCCCACACGCTCTCTCTCCCACTCCTCGGAAGAGGACACCAACTACACGAATAAACTGCAGTTGGTGGCTAGGGAAATATAAACAAAACAAAACAAAAAGCAGCATGGAAACAGGCTTTCCTTTGCACTATTATCTTTCCTGAAACCGTTTCTTTTTTATTTCCATAACTTTATTGAGAAATAAATAGCAAAGAGACAGTTTCAGATCAAATTGGTTGGATAGTTCCAATAATTAACACATTGCATACTGCCTTCCTAGTGGTTATTTGTTGTACAAGATGCAGACATAATATCCTATTTACAAACAATATTAGAACAAATCCCTCTATTCCTTGAATTAAGAAAATATAGCTATATATCTATCCTAACCATTTTGAATACACAGATACAAAATGGTCATTCATCTATATCTCCTTTTTTTGTTTAGTTCCATCATTTAATTATAGGTGTGTGAACTCAGTAAAATATTCCAAAATAGTCCAGTAGTCCATAACAGTATTGGGTGTTCCACTTGACTGGCAATGTCAGAGGTTGTTAACCTGAGTCCCTGGCATCTTGTCCACCAACCACAGAGTGCTGGCTAGGGAGGTCCCTGGCCTAGGCAGAGAGAAACTTAACTCAGGGATCTGGGTGGAAGCTGTGCGAAGCCTGCTGGCAGGGACCAAGAGAGGCACAGGGGATGGAGAGTCTGAACAGTCCCAGAGTGGACACTTTCCAGTTGTTTCTGCAAAGACTGAAAAGCTCCACACTGGTGAGAAAACCTAGCTGCCACCTACTATCCCATGTACAGAAAGAGACCCTCAGTCAAGCACAGGAAAACTTTGGAGAGAGAGCATTGAGAAGAGTGTGTGAAATGGCCACTAATAAGGGGATCAGGACTGCTAGGCCACTGGCAGAAAGTCATGTAGAGAGCTCAAAGTATTTAACATCATCCTCTTCCAAAATTAACTGAGGTTGCTGGTGTTGGGGACAGTGACAAAAGGCTGCAGTTACCATACCCCAAGCAGATCTTGCAGCAAGAAGATGAGCAAACTGACCCAGAACCCTCCCCTCCCACGCAGGCAGTGAGGCAAGGGGGAGATTACCTTGCTTCCTGAAAGTAAGCTAAGACACCAGAAGGAAGGGAATTGTGTGGGCACTCTGGGCGTACATCTGGGAATAGTGCCATAGAGGCCACGTCAGGGATTGTGGTATCTTCTCTGAGTTCTCACTGTTGTTCAATCTCTTCTTCTCTTCTATGTTTCAATTCTTTCGCCTGTATCAATATGTTTTATTTTATAAATTCATTTTTTATTTTAAAGAGAAAAACAAAAACAATACAAAATTTCAAAACAAGATAGTAGAGTAGCAGTAGTATATTGCTTATTGTTATTCAAAGTACTGTCTCAAAATTATACTATACGGACATGAGAAATTGATCAAATGATATAAGCACAAACCTTGCTTTTCAATGAGCTAATATAAATTGGTAGTGTAGCTACCTTAACTCATATATACATATATATTTTTTCCT
>NW_004524580.1:6198725-6201126 GCF_000260255.1 Octodon degus
TATATAATTTTTCTTTTGCCCTTCCTTCTTTTCTCCCTTCCCCATCCTACTTTCTCTTCCCTTTTGAAGAATCTCTTCCTGTTTCCAAACACCTATTGTACATTTGAATCTTACTTATCCTTTCAGTTCCTTACACTAGGGAAACATCATGACATTTACACCTGTGAGACTGACGTATTTCACTTACAAGTATGATCTCAAGTTGTATACATTTCTCTATAAAAGTCTCAAGTTTATCTTTTATATAGCTGAGTAGTACTCCATTGTATAAAACATATTTTTATCCATTCCTCAGTTAATGGGCATTTGGGTTGTTTCTGAGACTTAACTACTACAAATTGTGATGCTATAAATAAGGGTGCACAAATATTGGTGTGACATGATGTTTTTAATTATTCTAGGAAGATACCCAGAAAGGGAATAACTGGGTAGAAAAGTACCTCTAATGTTAGATTTTTGAGTAATCTCCCCACTGATTTCCACAGTGGTTGCATAAGTCTGCACTCCAACCAACAGCGGAGAAGGGATCTTTTTTCGACATAGCCTCTCTGGCAGTTGTTATTGGTTTATTTCTTGATGAAAACCATTCTTTCTTGAGTGAGATGGAATCTCAGTGTTGTTTTAATTTGCATCTCTTGAATGACCATTAAAGCTGAACATTTTTTCGTATATGTATTTGCTGTCAGTATTGCTTCATTTTAAAAAGGTATGTTCATCTCAGATGCACATTTTTGGATTAAGTCCTTAATTAGGGGAGTCTATTTTTTTCAATTCTTTATATATTCCATATAAATCTTTTGTCTAAGGGACTATTAGCTAATTTTTTTTCCTGCTCTGTGGGGTGACTTTTCATTCTGTTGCTGGTTTCTTTGGATGTGCAAAATCTTTTTAATAAGATGAGATCCCAGTTGTTGATTCTTTGGAGTATCTCTCATACAGTTTGAGTTTTATTCATGAAGTCTCTGCCTATACCTACATTTTGGAGATTTCTACCTACTTCCTCTTCCAGTAGATTCAGTATTTCTGTTTTAATATTTACATATCTGAATCATTTTGACTTCAGTTTAGTGCATGGAGATACACATTGATCTAATTTTAGTTTTTGGCATCTTGACTGCCAATTTATCCAACATCATTTATTAAAGAGGTGGTCTTTCTTCCAGTGAACATGTTTGTTCCCTTTGTCAAAGATAATGTGGCTGTGTGTGGGTTTTTTTTTTTAGTTGTATCTGCATCTCCTAGTCAATTCTGTCTTAGTTACTTTTACCACATTGCTTGAACAAAATACCTGACACCCAAAATTAAGGAAGGAAAGGTTTGCTTAGCTCACAGCTAGTGAAGGTTTTAGTCTATACTCAGCTGGCTCCAAGACAGAGTGGCATATGGCAGAGGGCAGGCTTTCATGGTGGCGGAAGACAGCAAAGAGCAAAGGGAGAAGCAGCAGCTACAGCAGCTAACAAGCCTTTCTCCCTCCCTTGCTTTTATGTGTAGATTATCTTCCCCAGGGCAGGTGTAGCACTCACACCCATAGTCTCAGCATTGGATCATGAATTAATGACAAACTCTAGAAGCCTCTCTAACTGCATGAGGCTTTGGGGAAACACTTAGACACAAACCACAACATATTCCACTGATCCTGATAATTTGCCAGTACCATGCTGATCTTATCACAGTAGCTTTGTAGTATAATTTCAAATCAGGTATTGTGATGTCTCCTGCCTTTCCTTTGTTTCCTAGTACTGCTTTTACTATTCTAGGTCTCTTTTGACTCAAAGTGAATTTTAGGAGTTTTTTCTATAGTTCTGGGAAGTATGCTAATGGCATTTTCATCAGGACTGCATTAAATTTGTACAGTAATTTAGAAACTATTGTCATTTTCACAATGTGGGTTCTTCCTATTCATGACCAAAGTATAGCTTTTCTTGTTTCTTTGTTTTTGTTTTTATTGGCAGAACTGGGGATTGAACTCAGACCCTTGGGCTTGCCAGGCAAGCGCTTACTCTACTGAGACATCTCCCTGGCCTATAACTTTCCATTTCTGATATCCTCTTCAATCTGCTTTTCAAAATACTGTAATTTTCAATGTATTAATCTTTTACTTCCTTTGTTAGAATGAGTCTTGAGTAATTCATTTTTTGGGGAGGGTGTTCTTATGAATGGTGTGATTTCTCTAATTTCTCTCAGACTGGCACAAAGACAAATTCTACCAGTCTGTTGCATTCAAAAGACACATCTAATCCAAAAAAGAAATTATAAACTAAAAATCAGAGTATGAAAATCAATATTCCATACATTAATACTCAGAACCCTGGGGGCCTGCCCCTTAGCTCAGCTCTTTAAGTGGCTGCTTCAACAAAGCTGTCAGGCTCAGGTTGCTGTGGTTCAATCCCCACAACTCAAG
>NW_004524580.1:6201226-6203937 GCF_000260255.1 Octodon degus
CAGGGGTAGTCATTTCAATTTCTAATCAGTTAAATTTCCATATAAAACTTAGTGGAAAAGGAAAGGATGATCACTACATATTAGTAAAAGGAACAGTTCAACAGGAACAGATAATTGTAAATCTGTGTGGATTGAATATCAGTGCATCTAACCTATTTCTGTATATATAAAATGGTTAACATAGATATACAGCTACTTTCACTTAGTTCAATGAGAAGAAAGTTTTGAACTAATAGTGTTTGCGCAGGATATCATGTCTGCATCTTGTACTATGAATAACTACTATGAAGACAACAATATGCAATGTAATAATTATTGCAACTATCCTACTAACCTGTTTTGAAACTGTCTCATTGCTACTTCTTTCTCAATAAATGAATATTTATAAAAAACATAAAACAAACAACTTGACATAAAGATCAAATAAACACAAACATCTTCATAGTGTTAATCTCAATATCCCACTTTCCTACTTTTTCAAATAAATCAACTAAACAAATAATCAACAAAGAGATATCAGAGCTTAACCAAACCTTTGAATGATGGATTTACTAGACCTTTTCAGTCTGTTCTACTAAAAAAAGAATACACAGTTATTTTAGTAATGCATAGAATTGTCTCCAAAATAGGTCACATGCTACTCCTGCTTAAATAAATACAAAAGAGTTGATATCATCCATTCGGTACTATCCAATCATACTGCTGTAAAACTATAAATTAATTTTAAACTACAAAAATTTTACAAATACCTGGACCTTAATTTGCATGCTCCTTGTACTTAATGAGTCATAGAAGAAATCAAGCAGATTCTACAATTAAAAAATAATCCCCATACAATCCACAGAACTATGGGCACAATGGAAGCACCTCTAGAGAGTAAATTAATTGCTGTTGATGCTCACAGTAGAAAAGCAGAGCAAGCTCTGATAAGTATCCCAATGGTGCACCTGAAGGTAATATAAAAATTAAGAGCAGCCCAAATCAAACAAAAAGTGATTGTTTAAAAGAATAAACAAGCTAAACAAATAATACTTTGCCAAATTTACTGGAAGAAAAATGAAAAAGACCCACATTAATGCAACTAGAAATAAAAGTGGTGAAATCCTAACGGATATCACCAAAACACAGAAATTATTAATAACCACTATGAAAAGTTTCACTCCAACAAATTAGAAAATTTTGAAGAAATGATCAGATCCTCAAGCACATGTGCATTACCAAGGCTGAACCAAGAACAAAAACTCCCAACAATTCCACCTGGGAAGTAATAAAACTGCCTGCTAAGAAAATCCCAGGATCTGATAATCATCACTGAACTCTAAGTCCATCAGAAAGGACAAATCACCATACTCCTCAAACTCTTTAATAAAGTCAAAAGGAAAGGAAGGCTTTCTAACTCATTTCAGGAAGCCTGCATCTCACTCTGATTCCAGAACCAAACAAACAACCACTTAGCAAAGAAAATTACCGGCCAGTCTATTTACTGAACATAGACACAAAAATCTTCAACAAGCTATCAGCTAGCATTATGCAGCTAATCATCAGAAAGATCATAATCTTGACTGCAAATGGTTCAACATACACAAGCAAATAAACGTAACATATCACAAAGAGAACAGACAAAAAGTCACATGATTATACTGCTCCATATAAAGTTTCATTTGCATTTATTTAAGTGGAATAGTATTTTTATGTTCTATTAGATTAGATTTGGTAACTTGTATCTTTTCCATCTGTTTGCCCATTTTAGCTAAGCTGCTCGATTTTTGTTAAACAAATTTGCAACATTCTTTAATAGCATTTGAATATTGGTAGAATCTATGGTAATTTTTCATTTTCATTCCCCAGATTAGCAACTTTAATTTTTTTTCTCTTTATTGGTTGTTCATCATAGTTAGAGTTTTATCAGTGTTCTCTTTTCTTGAAACCAATTTAGTTTTATTGATTTTCTATATTTTTTATTTCATGATTTTCTATTTATTTTTACCATTTTCTCTACTTTGTTTATATTTAGTTTGGCTATCCTTTTTATGTTCATATATTGGAAATAGTATAAAAGATTTTAAAACTTCTTTTCTAAATATATATATTTTATAGGAACTATAGAGACTCATTAAATACCCTGCTCAAGTAAGAAAACTGGTATCACCTTGGAAATTAGATTATCAACATTTCTTTGTAAATGTTACTTTTTAATAATACAGAGAAGTATGACTTCTATGTCATTTTGACTTTTCAAGTTTTAAGAAGGAAAAGATATTAGTTTGCTTCCCTGTTGGCAGATAAAATACTTAACCCTAACAATTTAAAGGGAGGGAGTTTTAATTTGCTCAGCTTCAGTCCATAAATAGCAATTTCCAAGGCAGTGACAACAGGCTAGAAGGGATTGGTGAAGCAAAACTGCTTAGTTAATTGTAGCCAAGAAGCAGAGCTGGGAAAGGGTCAGCCAGGATGAGCCAGGGCTGGTGTGAAGAACCAAGGCCACACCTCCGAAACTCACCCAGGCGGGCCAGGGAGTGCCCTTTACAAATCCACTAGCTGCTTTATACAGTGTCATGACATGTCAGGATTAGTAGTCACAGGAAAGAAGTCTTTTAAATATTTCTACATCTTATATAGTACAACTATCAAACTTAGACAGTCTGGCCGGGGAGATAGCTCAGTAGGATAAGCGCTTGACTGGCAAACGCAAGGATCTGAGTTCAATCCCC
>NW_004524580.1:6204600-6205992 GCF_000260255.1 Octodon degus
TAGGAACATTTTATTTTATCCAAAATCTCATTTATCAGATATTAAATGTTTTTTTTTGTTGTTGTTGTTGTTGTTGGTTTGTTTTAGTCTAAAAACAAAACGCCCAGTTTCCATTGCTGTGTCAGAGCGCCTCAGGGGCTGGGCCGGCACGACCCACCGGGGATCTGAACCCCCGACTGCTGCGTCTGCCTAAGCAGGTGCTTTAATCCACTGATCTATTTGGCTGGCCCCAGCTATTAAATGTTTTCAGTTAAATTTTTTTTCGTCTTTTCAAAAAATGACAGCTATAACTTCTATTTTAGAACATGTATGCTTCAATACTCAAAGAAATTGACATGGATCCCCCAAAAGACCACGGTTACCACTGTGGTTTAATCATGTCAGCTCACAATACTGTGAGAAGCTACAGCCCTGCCTATTTGATGATTTCATCTCAAAAGAGTTTATTTTCTTCTTCTGACTGCCACTTTACTCTCTGGTTGCGTTAGAAAAGACATGGTTAAAGAAGCCCCATGGTGATGAAAAACCAGAAAAAGCTTTGTGACAAGGCAAGAGCTAATTCACTATTCTATAGGGACTGATATTCATCTATCCTACAATGAAAGCTAATGGCTCTATAGGCCCAATGCACTCAGTTAATCTAAAAAGAAGTGATGCCTATGAACTGGAATTCAATCATGGTTCAGGGTATTGCTGCATACAAAGTATCTTTGAACCTACATGATATAAAATATAACATTTTAAAGCTAACTGACAGGTTTTAGCTTTGTTAACATTACATAGAAGTTTTAAACTATGATAATTTCAGATGAGTTGATCTTGAATTTCAACTGATGTAGAGTCAAAGGTTAATAACCACTAATTAGAAAAGAAATAAATCTTTGGCCTGGAAATCAGCCTTACATTCACAATGTCCTTTAAAGGATTAAAAACATTTAAGTGGTGCCATTTAAAAATAACACTGTGACTGCTGTTTAATATTTAATATTCAGACATTCTAATAAGAGGAAGTAACCTTTCCTATGAAAAGTATTCTTGTCAACCAATCCCAAGGGGAAGAGAAATTTTCTATTTATATGAGCAGTATTTTAAAGAAAAGCATGGTCAGGTTATGCATATGAAGTTCTGGAAGTATATAGGACTTCCTGAGCAAAGAAACAAAGCAAGTAAGAGAAATTAGGAGCATAACATAAAAAAAAGTGAAGGTAAGGAGCAGAATGTTTCTTGCATGGTTAATTGCATCACTTGGGAATGATATGACCTCAATCAGGAGATGATGAGATCCAAATTCAGAAAGTTTCCTGAAATATCTGCTCCTGTATACTCTTTTTCAAATGTTCAATTTTAAATAGAGAATTCATAATGTTGAATTGCTTATAATTGCATTATAGT
>NW_004524580.1:6207423-6209172 GCF_000260255.1 Octodon degus
ACTTAGAAGGATATGTTTAGTGGATTTCTCCATAAAAGTGCATTAAAATAAATGTTAAATTTCAATCTCTGTCATTCTAATTCATCTCTTAAATGCCCTGTTTCAAAGTTTATTAATGACTAGTCAATGGAATATAAACTTTGCTGTTACCACTAGCTCTTCTTCCAAGTTATTTATTGTCAATAATGTTACAAGTGTTTTCCAGATTTCAAAACAATTCATAATGTCACTCAGTAGATCTTAGAAACTTCAGTGATACATGGTGTTGGGTTACATAAAAATAGTGGGTTTCATCAATAATATTGAAGGTTCTGAAATTTTCCTCTAGTACAAGAGTACAAATTAGCTGAACACCATTTCACAAATGACAGTATAAAACAAAGGACTCCTAGAGATTAATAAATTCATGTCTCACAGCAGTAGCAATCAATAGAACTTATCACTTTTGCTTTGATTCTCTGAGCCTCAATTCTTAAAACACTGTGAAGAGCATTATTTGACACTACATATGCAACACACTACAGGACAAAAAAATCTAAGCTGAGGAAACATGAATATTTTGTAATAAGTCATAACTGTGCCTGGACTTTGCTCTGAAAAATAGACATTGTATTTATATTTCAAGGTTATTTGGTCTGGTGCAAAACTATTCTGTGAATATGTCAAGTTCTCTGATCTCAACATATTCTCCTTCTGAACAGAAACATGAGGAAATCTGGAGAACTTTTACTTCCCAGTATATTCTTTTAACTGTGTCTCTGTTTTCTCCAGACATTAACTAACCAAGTGAGTATTGATAATGTGGATAATGGTTTTTTTGTTTTGCTTTGTTTTGTTTGTTTGTTTTTTGCACACAGGGATCAGGCCCTTGCCCTTGCCAGGCAGGAAAGGCTCAATCTATTGAGCTCTATCAAATTAAGCTGATCCACAAACTCATTTGGCATACTTTAAAGATAATACATACAAATCTTCATATTCCTCCATTATTGGAAGTAAATATCATTCTGAATCACCAATAAATCAGCTGTTTTTCTTTGGTATTCTAATTAGGACATTTAGTACAAAAGCTTTTGCTTAAGAATGAAGTCAGTTTTGTGTGTGTGTGTGTGTGTGTGTGTGTGAGTGAGTGTGTGTGTGTGTGTTTGAGGATTAAAACCAAGGCTTTCATGTTGAGCTATATATTACCAGCCTTTTCATTTTATTTTGCTGCAGAGTCTCACGAAAGGTATCATGAAGTTGCTAGGTTGCCCAGACTGGAGATGAACTGTCATCACCCTCCTCATGCTCCCAGAGTACTAGAATTACATGCATGTGCCACCATGCCGAGCTTGATTCTTTTCTTATTGAGGATTATATCAATGTATTTTTTGTTGAAAATACTGAGACTCTAAGATTAAAAGTTTTCAGCTACAATTAAAACAATTGATAGAAAAGGAAAAGTCCAAAATTTCCAGCCATCTGGCCCTCTAGTAATTGACTAAAACTTGCAAAGGATCTGTTAAAAATTTCTTATACTACTGAAGATATCTCAAACATGAATATTTACAAGAATATTTTATTATTTTAAGTGCAGTTATTCACTAAAATCATTGCCAAAATGAATTGTGATAACACCCAGCATATTTCAATATAAATATGAATACTAAGTTATGAATAAATAAAAAATAGGCCAAGTATAAAAATAACAGAAGAAACACACCACACCAACTGAGCCAAAAACAAAAATCACAAGATTATTTCAAAAAATGG
>NW_004524580.1:6209272-6219893 GCF_000260255.1 Octodon degus
CTATGAACTGGAATTCAATCATGGTTCAGGGTATTGCTGCATACAAAGTATCTTTGAACCTACATGATATAAAATATAACATTTTAAAGCTAACTGACAGGTTTTAGCTTTGTTAACATTACATAGAAGTTTTAAACTATGATAATTTCAGATGAGTTGATCTTGAATTTCAACTGATGTAGAGTCAAAGGTTAATAACCACTAATTAGAAAAGAAATAAATCTTTGGCCTGGAAATCAGCCTTACATTCACAATGTCCTTTAAAGGATTAAAAACATTTAAGTGGTGCCATTTAAAAATAACACTGTGACTGCTGTTTAATATTTAATATTCAGACATTCTAATAAGAGGAAGTAACCTTTCCTATGAAAAGTATTCTTGTCAACCAATCCCAAGGGGAAGAGAAATTTTCTATTTATATGAGCAGTATTTTAAAGAAAAGCATGGTCAGGTTATGCATATGAAGTTCTGGAAGTATATAGGACTTCCTGAGCAAAGAAACAAAGCAAGTAAGAGAAATTAGGAGCATAACATAAAAAAAAGTGAAGGTAAGGAGCAGAATGTTTCTTGCATGGTTAATTGCATCACTTGGGAATGATATGACCTCAATCAGGAGATGATGAGATCTAAATTCAGAAAGTTTCCTGAAATATCTGCTCCTGTATACTCTTTTTCAAATGTTCAATTTTAAATAGAGAATTCATAATGTTGAATTGCTTATAATTGCATTATAGTATAAAAAGTATTCTTTTCACTACCAAATGCCTATAGGTTTTAAATCTTAGGCTACTTTATTATTTCAACCAAAATAATACCAGATCTCAGTTTTACTTGATATTTTGTTCTGGCATGCTAGATAGCTAATTTAGGTAAAAAAAATAGTATAGCATCAGACAGCGTGAGGCCTTCAAGAGAGTCAGTTCAGAGAATGAGAACATACTAAAAGTGTGGCCAGAGGGTTATCTGTTAGAAGCCAGGTCTCAAAATAAAGATGGGATGACCAAGCCTACATAGCGCCCCATGAGATAATTGTTGTCACCTGGGCCAACAAGTTTATATAGATAGCATCACCCTGAGGCATGATCCATTTTTTCCTAAATAAGATCATTGTTTTTCCACATATATTTACTACATGACCTGTTCGCCCATTGGATCCACAATACCTCATTAGGCATACTTACAATCTTATTGGTTAATCCCTGTTTTAATCCATGTTGTACCTACCACTTTTGCTCTACAAAGCTTCATCTAAGAAGTGGGCTCATTGTCAACTATTTTAGATCCTTTCTTTTCTTTCAAAAGCTATGTCTCAATAAAGTATTCCTACTTTTAACTTTTGTTGTCCCTGAGAATTCATTCTTTGATTTTGGGGAGCATGAAATTGGTGTACTAGACATCTAACAGATTGAGGGTTACATTTACTTCCTCTATTTGACTGTCTCAGAAAAAAATGACTGTCTCTATAGGCAAAATCTTAACTCACAAAAGCCATACACTATCTTCATGACATGTTAAATATAACCATGTTTGTGCATAGTTCTGTGATTTTTTATTTGAAGTACTTGCACTTATTAGGTGTTTATTCAATTGATGGCCTACACACAGGTGGTTGGTATACTCTAGTATTTGAGTATTGCTATTATGAATAATTTTAATGGACTACTTATGCTGAAATAATTTTATTGTTTATCCAAGCAAGTAGAATACACATACTTGAGTTATCTCTTCTTAATATAATTGGAATGGTATAAAACTTTAGAATTTATATTATGTATAAATCATCAATTATAGAAGCTTTCTATGAGTACTCATATTTGCTCTTTAGAAAAAGAATGAGTTTGAACTCTATGAGCACCTATACTTTGTCAAGTTCTAATACCCTATGATCATGTGATTATAGGTAGGGTTTATTGCAGAAGTTGGAATCAGGCATAATGTCTTTATCCAAGGAAGTCCTGTGCAAAATTTCTGAAATTGCTAAGTTTATCTCAACATAGTTGTATATTTTCAGGGATTTTGGAGCAGCAAGAAAAATTGATGGGCTTTTATTATTGAAAGCTCAGATGCATGGCTCATTCACTACAAAATTTAAAGAATAAATTCTGATACTGTAATTGCATACAGAATTTCTTCATTTGAAATGTAAATATCAAACCCAATGATCTTCAAAGCAGTTATTTCATCTCCAGGCACATCTTCATAGAATGAATGCAACTGCACGACTCATGGGTGATGGATAGTATTCACTGGGCCAATGCTTCAAATGCTCTTGCAAGTGCCTTAATAAGTGGATTCAGGTAAACTTCATAATTCCTAGAGGTAGATATTATTATTGTTATACCCGATTTTTAGATGCCAGATACACAAGGACTCATTTAAATTGGATGAAGTATGCAGAGTTAAAGATTAAACATTTAGCTTAAAAATTCCAGCTCCAAAGATCAAACATGTGCTTCTATGGAGAAAGTAGCAAGTAATATTGACTTGAACCCTACCAAATACAGTTGTAGATAAGTGATGGCAAACTATTTAAAGCTTTCAATGACAAGTAACAGCTGACATAGGCACATGTGCCATAGGCTTCCCACCACTGTTCTAGGTCATTGGTTTTATTTTTTTAACACTAAACTGGACAATAAGGCATCTAAGTGGTCTGTGGCAGCTGTGTCATTGCTGTAGAAAGAAAGGCTTCTAAATTCAATCTTTCATATCTTTTGTTCTAGACTCTGATTATGTTTCAACTACTAACAATGTATAATTGGCTCACGTTTTAGTTTGCATTAACTGCTAGAACATTGTACTGTGGATTGGGTGATTAAGCATCCAGACATTTATTTTCTCCCAGTGGTGGAAGCTAGAATTCTAAGACCAGGGCTCCAATGAGGTCAGGTCCTGGTGCAGAATCGCCATTTGGCTTCCAGGACCATTATTCTCATTATGACCGTACAAGAAAAAGAACGCATCATTTTTTCTTTTCTTTTTATGGCTTATTAATCTTATCACAAGAGCTCCATTCTTGTGACCTAACAAACCTAATAACTCCCTAATGACCCTACTTCCTAACCTTTAAAAACATGGTATTAGGGGTTAAGGCTTCAACACATGAGTTTTAGAGGGAAGCAACAGTAGCACACAACAACCAAACACTGATATAGGCAACTGATACAAGACTGAGCAAAGTGCCACATGTAGTAAAAGGAAGATAAAAAGCAAAAAAGAGTATCAGATAGTGGTAGCTGTCCAGGGGGACAGGAAGGAATCTGGATGATTGGCAAAAACTGGGGAAGAATGCTAACAATTTGGAGAGAGCGGTTGGGAAAGTCTTCTCAGAGGTTCAGGTGACTCCATCTGAATGGGTTATGCTGGGAAAAGATGAGGTTGGATTAGAGAAGTGGAAGAAGGGCACAGAGCAAGAAGGATGCTATGATTTATAAAATGAAGCTTAAATTTTATTTTGAGTGAAATGAAAGCTATTAACAGGTTTTTAATGGAAGAGTGACATAATCTGAATTCAATTTTAACAGAATAATTCTAGCTTCTCTGCTCAAAATAAACTGAGGAAGGAATAAGAGTTGAAGCATGGAGACTACTTAACAGACTAACCTGTCAGATTATTTAAAGGTATTAGGCAAATGGGTGCTAATCTTAGCTCACATGAATTGATAAATGTTTTCTTTGTTGCACAAAGAAAATTTGAATGCTAATTTGGGAATATCTTCATGGAAGCATTTATATTGCACAATGAATTCATATCTTTCATACTCCTTGAAAAGACAAAATAGCTTCAAATTGTATGTTTACTCCATAAAAACTGAGACAAAACTGTAGCGGTGTAGCTGTACTTGAATTTCAAAAGGTTGTTGGTTTGACAATATAAAATATACACCTGGATCAAACATTTCATAATACAGTGAATATTACACTTAATTCTAAATGTGAAAGAAAAGTGAAAGGATGGATGGGAAAGCTTTAAAATATAGTGCTCTATTCTCTCATGTGAGCATCAGCAGCGGGAGATGTTCAGGGCTCATTCCACATGAAAGGAGAGGTGTGAAGCTCAGCAGACATATTCTCACCACACAAAACAACCATGATTTAGAAAGCAAAAGGTGAGTGGCATATTATAGCAGTAGCTGGATCAGGGAAAGGATGAGGAAATACCACACGGGCACAGTTTGTGCTACACAAAGATATTCCATATATAAATTCAATGTCAAAGTCTCGAGTGGCACAGATACTCACAGTGGATAGAGCTTGTCCACAGCTTGGCATTAATTCCAGAACCCTAGATAAGGAACTCCTATTCTGAGCCCACACATATTTGTTCATCCATGACAATAGGAGTGGAAATGCAGTAAACCTGTAGAAAACATTGGCAAGAACTTAACTGTCTATTGTCTTACCATAATTAGATTTTGGTTTTTTTTTTTTTTCAAACTAATCCAAACTATTGGAGAAAGGATAAAGGCTTCCATGACATTGAACATTCTAATGCAAAATATTAGAGTCGTACCATGGAAAGAAGAGCACATTTCAAAGGAAGTCTTTGTGAAATAGTTGGGAACATTGTTGGCCTTAGTGTGACTGCCTACATTAAAGATAGATTAAAAAATAATTGCAATACCAGGTTAATACAGAAATTTTCTTCAAAAACAATGAAGCATGATACAGTCAAGTATAAAACACAGATTAATATACTTTGGGAAGTTTAGGAAAAATGTTTACCCTTTCATGCAAATTAAACACACAAAATATAAGTTAAAATGTCAAATTTTCAATTGGGAAAGGAGCAACTAGAGCAAACAAATGAAATTAAATGTTATATTTTTAAAAACTAATGAAAACACCAAAGTATGTCATTCATTTCTTGGCATACCATGCAGATTTGAGATATTCTAACAGAATACTACTGCAAAGAATAAAAATCAATGTTGACACCATGAAGCTTTCACTAGGCAAAGTGCAAAAAGGCAAGAAAAGTATGGAAGGCTTTATACAGGGCTATTTCAATAGAAAAGCAAAAGGGGCAGCCCTCTGAACTTACCTCTATAGGAAAAGGAGCAGGAGAAATTTTAAGTTCTGCAGCTTGGGAACCACAGTCCATCTGTGTGTGCAAATTGGCTTCACCCAAAGAATATTTGCCAGGAGGGAGACAGTCACACAACTTGAAGCAGGGAAAGCAAGTCTTTTACCACCCACGTAGTCAGAGCACAGGGAAGCCACCTCCTCTGATGAATACATTTCAAAGAGATAACTCTCAGGTCCTTAAGAATGTCAGTCGTTGGGTGATAAAAGAGGCAAGAATTTTTTTAAAAGATTTCAATCTCAAAGAAGCAGAAAAAGAATATCTAATGGCAAGTGTTTCAAAGTAAATGCTCTAAGAGAAGGGAGGGAGATGCCTGCTCTAGGTCATCTAATTCTACGGGACCTGTGTTGAGAGTGAGGTCAGGAATCTGAGAGTAGGCAGAAACCTGTCTCCTGGTTAGCCAGGCTCAGGAACAGTTAAGGAATCTCAGTCAACAGAGATGATAATGTGGCTGATACAGAGGCCAATAGTGGAAACTCGTTCCACAGATAAGTCTACAAAATATTTTCGGACATAATGAAAAAATATTTCCTAAATCGAGTAACACCTGTGTTGGTACATCAAAAATATGACCCATCTGGAACAATTTAACACCAAGACTATTTTGACAGAATAACTACTTTGTGGAAAAATAAATCCTATAGTTCAGGGTGGAAGGACACAATGCCAAGCAATTTCAAATGGGAAGAAATGTTTAGGGAGGCTGCCATTAAACCTCAGAGATCAGAAGGCATGTCCTTATGAGCGCTCTTAGGAACTGCTCAGATTGCAGCTCAAATTCCAAGGGAAGGAATTTCATCTCTGTCAGATAAGTCAGTTTTTCCCATCTGGAAAGAACTCATTCTACAGCTTCTCTCCAACTAACTTCTAAGATTTATTTCATATATTAACACAGTAAAGTCTGCACTTCCACACAAACATATGTGACTTATTTCACTAATATTTTCCAAGTGTATTTGACTGAGAAACCTTTCACTGAAGAAGTTCAAATACGCTACAAGGGGCCTGGGAGATGGCTCAGTGGAATAAGTGTTTCCCTGGCAAGCGCAAGGGCCTGAGTTCAATCCCCAGTTCCAAAAAAAAAAATTCTATACAAGTCACAGTACTATTTCTTAAAAATGCTGCCTTATGGTAGAGCAAAAACTTGACAGACAAATGCACATGTGGGGTAAACTAACACATTGCTTGTGGCTAGAGCAGATGAAAAACCAGGACAGCTCAAAATATAGACTCATTGAGATGATTGTTGGAATAAGCCAGAGAGCAGAAGATGGCTGCCCGGAGAGTTATATAAAGAAATAATTGATAAAAATAAAGAAAAATCAATGAAAGGCTTTCATGACTTCCTTATGCTGAAAGGCCCTGCTTTCTTTCTCCCAATATTGCATTTAAGGAATTACTATTTGAATAACTATAATAAAAATGCTATGATGGTGGTGTTTGCTATTTGAAAAACACAAACTTCATTTTCCCCCTTTTTTCTGCTGTCCTTTCATCTTGCTTGTTTGAACTGACATGCAGCTTTCAAACAACTGATTCAAAAATTCAAGTGGATATAACACGTTGTCATCAAAAAATAATGTTAATAATCTCTGATCACATATTCCATCTTGTAAAATTATTGTTTATTTTACAGTGAATAAAATCCCACTTCTCACAAAGATTTTCCAATTCATGCTTCTCATACATTAACTGATATCTGAATTATTCTGGCATGTATTTCTTCTATTGTTACTCTCAATTTTGGTTCAGTTATATTTTTATTTTTCTTGCTCATGTGTATTTTAGTCTTCTCCATGAAATGAAGATTTTTCAATCTCCCCCCATACCATCTACACACCTGTAATATATATTCTGCTTTTCTATTACTTGTTAGAAAGCCTATGCATGTTACCAACATACTCTCTTAATATTGGAAACACAAGAAATGGAATACAGTATCTTCTCATGTGCCAGAGAAGATTTGGCCTCAAAAACTATAAACTTTAAATAAAGGAAACACACATGTACAGTAATTTACTGAGAAACTATAGTTTTTAGAGCTTTTTATTTATATTCACTAAATATATCAGTACAAAAACAAATAACTGTGAATTCATAGACAAAGCTATTTGGCATTAGAGCTCTTACAGTGATAAAAGATTTGCAATCACAGTTTTCTAGGCAGGTACAGGAGAATGCAAACCAAGCATTATAGCTGTCTACCTGTCCTTTTTGAAAAACCTATTTGTATAGAAAAAGTGGTGATAATAACAGCATTTTATTAGATTTTTTCTTTTGAAAAATAAGTGATTAAAATAGGATATTTGGTGCAGTTACAAGAGTATAAACTCTGTAGTCAAAGTACTCAGGGAAATGTACTTTGAGCCACAGCTCTGTTTTGCTAAGTGACTTGAGCAGGTCACTCTTTCCTATCCATCTGTCTACCTTTATCCCCACATTTTGAAAATTATAGTACATTCTCCAGAAGATTAGGAATTTCATGACATAATAGCTGTTAGTAGATGGAAATAAGTTGGTGCTGTTTTTGCATAACTAATTGTGAGATATTTGGGGAGTACTTAAGCAAAATAACTCTGATAAACTAAGAAAATATTTAACATTAAATCAGCTCATTTTAATGATAGCTATATCAATGAGGATTTTACTTCACTGAATTATTTACT
Organism: Octodon degus; assembly: GCF_000260255.1. Taxonomy (NCBI): domain Eukaryota; kingdom Metazoa; phylum Chordata; class Mammalia; order Rodentia; family Octodontidae; genus Octodon; species Octodon degus. The sequence continues at coordinate 6,217,025 of NW_004524580.1, forward strand.
ATATCCCGAGTGGAACCATCACAGCATCCATATGTCTTTTAGTTTTATTTTCAGGAAAAGAATTACTTCCCTACCCCAAATTTGTAAAGGAAATTTTATACTTTCAAGTCTTATATTTATGTCTGCAATCCATTTTGAGTTACTTTTTTAGATGATACAAGGAGAAGACTCAGTTTGGCATATGGCAACCCAATTGCCCCAACATTATTTTTAAGACAAATACTATTCCTCTATCAAATTGCTTTTGCATCTTTGTTGAAAATTAACAGTTTGCATACATATGAGACTATTTCTGACTTGCCATTCTACTGTCACATTTATTGTATTTTTGGGGAAAGTTAGTGTTAGTCGTGTGAATTTCCCAGACTTGTTTACCCTTCATGTCATTTATATTTGCATGTAATTTTTAGTTTTCCAGTCTCTTTACAATTCCCTCTTCAATTACAAGATGGAGTTAAATTTATAGATCTAATAGAGGAGAACTGACATCATGGTAACTGTAAGTGCTCCAATCCATTTAGAAGGAATAGCTCTCTATTTACATCTTCATTTCAGCAATGCTTCAACGCTCTTCTCCCTTTCATGACTTTTGTCATATTTATCCTCTAAACATAAAACTTATGTGTTTTCTGCTGTTGTAAATGTTACTGCCTTCTGAATTTCAATCATTTTGGAAAACAGGCAGTTTCCTGTTCATAAATGATCCTACCATTGTTCTAGGTTTTTACACATACAAATGCATATGTCCATAAAAGCTTGTATATAAATAGTCACAGGAGGTTTATTTGTAAATCATGGCATATTCCTACAATTAACCCATATTTGACAATAAAAAGAAACAATTGCTCTATAGCTAAATATAGGTGAATCAGAAAATAATTATGCTGGAAAAGACCAAGCAAAAAAGAGAACACTCAAAATTTAGGTTAGAACTTCAACATGAATTTGGGGTGAGTATAATTTAATCTATAAATTTCTTGTCCCTTTCTCCCCACAATTCTCCTTCTTATATGCAAAATGTATCACTCTTATCCCTTTTAAAAGTGATAACTCCTTCCAACATCAATTCTAAGTTCAATGTCTTATATTTATAAAAATGAGTATGTGGGAAATCTGACATATGATTTATTACAAGGCAAAAGTCCTCTCCAGGTATGGACCTGTGAAGCTAAACATCTTTGGGCTCTCATGTCACCTTAGAGGGGCACAGACACATTATACATCTCATTCCAGAAGGAAGAACTGAAAAGAAGAAAAGAATGACAGGCTGAACATGAATCCAAAACAGAGTAAGGAAAATTTCACTAGATCCCAAGTTTCAGAACAATCCTCTGTGGGCCAATGTTCTGCGCTCTGGACCCACTGGAGGAACCAAGTTGCCTTAAAGGGTAGCCCCACCCACATGACTGAGTAGCAAGTTTTCTTCTTGAGGCACTGTGTGATGACAAACAGAGCCTCATAAAATCAAGCAGAAGACAGGATTGCTTCTGGGAAGCAAGAAAGAGATATACTTGCACAGGCCTGCACATCTTGACTTCACGTATGTTGGTCCATTTCTACCACAGCCATTCTACTTTGGAGTTCTGTTATTTACTACTCCATTGAAAAGCGTATCTCCCAATTCTTAGAAAGCTTTTAATTTGGTATAGAGTGACAGGTTACACAAATAACATGTCTGAATTAAAGGTGAAGTAATTAATAAATATGTATCAATAATAAATACAGGTTCAACATTAGGTTGTTTGTTTGAGCTCATTCTATTTTCCTGATGTGTGTGTTCATCACTATAACCATCCCTTGTAGGAGTGCTTGCATTGCATCCCATAGGTTTCAGTATGTTGTATCAGCATTATCGTTTAATTGTATATGTGGTTTAATTACTTCTTTAATTTCCTCTGTGGCATATTAGTTGTTCAGAAGGGTATTGTTTAATTTCCATGTATTAATGTAGCTTATGTGGTTTCCTTTGTCAATAATTTTCATTTACAATATGCTATGGTCAGATAGTATGCATGGGATGATTTCAGTCCTCTACATTTACTTGAACATGTCTTTTCAGCTAATATATAATCTATTTTGGAGAATATCCCATGTGCAGCTAAGAAGAATATGCATTCTGGAGTTTCAGGTTAGAACACTGTGGAGAAATATACCAAGTCTGTTTGTTCGTGACGTTGTTTTAATTACATTTCTCTGTTGATCTTTTTGTCTAGTTTACGCATCCATTTGTGAGAGTGGAGTGTTAGATCCCCCACTACAATTTCATTAGTGTTCTTTGGTTTCTTGTCTCTGTTAATATTTGTTTTACCCAGTTGGTTGAATCCATGTTTGGTGCATAAATATGTATAATTATCTCTTCTTCTTGCAGTTTTCCCTTATTGAGTATATAGTGACCTTGTTTGTCTCTTTTGATCAGTTTTAGCTTGAAGTTCATACTGTCTGAAAGTAGAATAGCTATTTCTGTTGTGTTCCTGTGGCAAGCAGAATTGTTTTTCATTCCTGGACTTCTAGTCTATGAATTTCTTTTTGGGTAAAATGTGTTTCTTGAATGCAGCATATTTTTGGATATTGCTACTTGATCCATCCTGTCAGTCTGTTTCTTTTCATTGGTGAGTTGAGACCATTTACATTAATGGTTATAACAGATACATATTGGCTTTTCTTTTTCATGTTGTTTCCTTGTTGTTTCTTCCCTGACTTTTTCATCTGTTTAATAGCTTGCCCTACCTGGCAGCTTCCTTCTATTGATGTTTCTATGTTTGTGGTCTTTCTTAACTCTTTCCGATACGCCTTTCGAAGTATTCTATGGTGCTGGTTTGGTAGTGGTATATTTCTTCAGGTGTTCTTTATCCTGGAAGTATCTTATTTC
>NW_004524580.1:6225603-6237118 GCF_000260255.1 Octodon degus
TGGACTGAAACCGCCAGTAATTGTGAGCTGAATAAACCTTTCTTTCCTTCATTGTGGACATCAGGTACTTGTCCCAGCAATGAGAGAAGAGGAACTGAGACAGGAACCCACCTCCAGGGTTGGTGGGAATGTAGGCTCATGCAACCATGTGGAAATCAAGGTGGAGATTCCTCCAAATCTAACATTAGAGACTCCATCCAACCCAGCTTTCTTCTCCTGGGTATTTTCCCAGAGTTAAAAACATAATGCCAGAACAATATATGAGCACATACATGTATAGTAGCACAATTTATAATACCTAAATCTCGTAAACAATCCAAATCCCACTCAGTAAGAAATGGATAAAAAAGCTATGGTATTTTTACATAATGAAGTGCTTTCCAGCTATAAAGAAGGATAAACACGAGGCTTGTATAGGCAAATGAATATAACTAGATGCCATACTCATAAGTGAAATAAACAAAATCACATGTGTAAACATCATATTGGCTCACTAGTATAAGAAACTGAACAAGTAAATAAGGCCCATAATCTAAAATAAATACTTTGAAAGGGAAATAAACTGCTCAAATTAAAGAACAATTGGGATGGGTGAAGGAAGGAAATAAGGAAGGGAACAGAAAAAATATATACACAAAAGAGATATGACAGTTATACTACTGATTTTTTTAGTTCAGTAAAAAAGTTTGTGCTTACAATGTTAGATCAATTATGCGTATGTATGTCTTGCAGTCTGAGCACTACTTTGAAGATGACAATACATAGTATATTAACCATTGTTAATCTCCCATTTTATTTGGAATTTCTTTATTATTGTCTTTTCTCTTTAAAATAAAAAACAAGAAAAATGGCCAGTGTTTTCTATCTTGGTGGTACCTGCAAAAAGTGGGATTTAATTAGCATTGTGCTAGAAATGGTGAGGTTAGTTCTTTCTCAGAGAAGTTTTTAAGGTTCCAAGATTCTAATATAAACTGACATGCTTTTTGTCCTTGGCTTTATACATAACATTCAAGATTTTCCTGCTTTAGTCCTGTCCATGAAATATGTGACAGAGAAGCAATCAGTAGAACTCTCAGGCACGGGACCACTGGGCCATAAACCCATCACCAGAGAATGATGTTCAAGCCTAGCACACTACTGCTTGTACCAGGGAGGGCAACTGCGCATGGGCTGTGTGAGAGCAAAGTTCCCGTTCAGTCAGTACAGCCCTTGCTAGTGCTGGATGAAGCTAGAATGACTACACTGACACTTTCTCTTGGAGATTTTAAAAATGAAGTGCATGCAGGTTTAAATAGATGAAGGCTGAGTCTGAAAGAAATTAAACATGATGAGGACATTTGAGGTTTTATCTAGTTTAAGTAAGGCTTTTCTCTAGTCTCCTCGTACCCAGTGCACATTCTGGTCATGGATCTACAAGTGGGCTTTAGTTACTAAGCAGTGCTGAGACTGCTTCTGTGCTCCCTGCTGCTCCCTGAACTCATAGAATAACCATGATTTCATAAACTTAGTGCATGCCTTTCTTGCAAGGGGAAGGCATTTCCTAACTTTCATTAATTGTAACTGAAGTATTTAGTTTGCTTGTATGGAAGATAACGACGAGTAACACAAAATTGATACAATTCTTTTATAATACCTATTCTCTCGTTTGGAGTAAATCAGTGAATTCATTGGTTGTATGCAATTACGGTAGATTTTGTCAGTGTTGGCCAAATATACTTTAGAATTTTATTATCAGATTTTCTTCTGTATCAGCTTGTCCATAAGTACATTTAATGTCAATTTGAAGGAATGCTGTCTTTAGATCTGAAAATCTAATATTAAGTGAAGAACTCTGGTAGATTTTTTTTTCAGAACCAGTGATTGAATTCAGGCCCTTGCACTTGCCAGGGAAGCACTTATTCTACTGAGCCATCTCCCCAGTCCCATTGGTAGATTTTTTAAAAAGTATTAATTTATTTGGTACACGTTCTGACTATGCAGCTCGACCTCATAGTGATCCTCCTATCTCAGCCTCGCCAACTCTGTCATTACAGGCATGAACCATCACACCCAGTTTTGGGTATGCACAGTGGGCATGTGGACTGGGGATCAAACTCAGGTCCTTGCGTTTGCCGGGCAGACACTTGGTCTGTCGAACTATCTCCCAAGCCCCAGTTGGATGGTATTTATGCAAATCTGAGTAATTTCATTTATTTCATTCTTCATTACCCAAAAGGCATGCTGGTTTTTGTCCCTTCAGTACAGTTTTTAGCATATGCTGGATCCACTGTCAATTTGACCCAAAAAGGTTTTGTTGGATATGTCACAGACCACTATGAATTTTTGTTCTTTTTCACAAAAGGAGTATTTGTATATATCTGTAAAGTTACTGCAGCAGCTCTCTCCTCCTATAAATCTATAATATATGCTATAATCCATTATGAGGACTAGAGGGAGAATTTTTTCTATTTTGAATATCTTTAAGAGTGAAAATATTGGGCTGGAGAGATAGCTCAGTGGATTAAGTGCCTGCCTGGCAATCACAAGGTCCTGAGTTTGATCCCTGTTACAAAAAAAAAAAGCATTAATATATTTTACATGTGCACATGTCCAATATCCAGTTCATCAGTATATTTTGCAATTCAATTCAAGTATGAAAAATGATGCATTACTTTCATAGAGTTGCTTTTGTTTTTTAGTTATTTAAACATCTCTGGTGTGTGGACTATATTTTAAGATAACTCTATGAGGTACAATTTTATCTGTAAAAGTATTTTGGTGATATCTGAAAAAAGGAAAACAAGAATAGGTCTAAAAATAATAGAATTTTTATTGCTACTTAAGTTGAAATTGTATGATTTTTAATATTAGCTTTTAATGTACTTAGAATTCTAAACCTAGGATCAAATTATGCAATTCCTCTCATAGTTTTGTTGTTCAAGTAACTTAGTAATTTTTAATATTGTCTAATTATCCCCATTATATTTTTAAGGGAAGCCATAGGATCTAAAAAAAACTGCCCAGGCCTTGGAATCAAACAAATTAAAATTCAAAACTTATTTTTCCCATGAATTATTCACGCAAGTTTTAGAAAGTTACCTTGCTCTTTAGGCTGTTTCTTCATCAGTAAATGGTACCAATAATTCTTGGTTTGCAAAGGCTTTTGAGATCTATGCTATTAGGTATTAAAAGTGCTATGTGGAATGTTTAGCTCCAACAAATACTTAAATATGAAAAACAAGCCAGCTTGACAGAAAAGTGGAGTTTCTGCCAGTCTCATGCATTTTTGCATTTTTCTTTGAAGTCCACTAATCAGCCTCTCTTAATACTTCATACATTTTTAATATAAAGCTACAATATCATTATTTGCTCTAGAGCTTTTTTGACATTTTTAATATTATCCACGTTTTACATTTATATAATAATGTGTTCTTGAGTGAGTTATTGCTTGTATCTTGGGTCACTTAGGTGAAAAGTCTTGTGCACCCGATTTAAATAACTGACCCATGGAAAGCCACTCAGAAAAAAAAAATAAGTTTTCTTAAAATTTTCTTCCTAATGTTGTTTTTTGGAATGTAGGAGTTTTCATAATTTAAAATTTGTGAATATTGATTTCTTAAGACCACTATTTATTTTGTGGTAATGTCTTAAATGAAGGAGTGAATTAAATAAGCTTCCTAATTATCTGTACAATGCAGTCGTGGCTGGATAATTTAGGTTCTATTAATTCTATCACTTCAAGTTTATAAAATCAATTTCAATAGCACCCACTAGCCAATATGCGGAAATAAAACCCTTCTACTAACTATTCCAAATATCGACTTTAGAATTAAAGACGAACAAAGTATATAGTCAGGTGACCTATCATTGCATGGTCTAGTCCATAGATATTACATAAATGCTCTAGCTAAATATTTATCCACAAATATTTCTCGAATTGTCACTTGGATCCTACATCTCTTAAGTATCCACATAATTTGATGAGATACACAATAACAAGAATAACAGTAGATTCTACTGTGATCTTGGAGTTGAGATGTCCATGTTTTATGTTGTTTGGGGGTTTATTTTTTAATTTGTTTCTTTGACATCCATTTTCCTTGAAGAATACACCAAAGAATGAGCTGAACTTTTTTGTAACCAACAAAGTCCAAAAAGAAAAACTTCAGCTGTATGTGGAGTGTGTGTGTGTGTGTGTGTGTGTGTGTGTGTGCGTGCGCGCACGTGTGTGTGTGTATTGCATGTGTGGTGAGAAGTTTGAGAGAGTGAAGGAGAGATTTGGTGCTGTAACACATCTTTTCACTTTCTATAGATAAAATGCACAAGTCTTCCTTTTCCCTTCCCCCGTACACCCATGCGAAATGATACAGGAGAGAGAGAACTGTTTGCTTGGGACTGCAAGCATCCAACAGAGCCACCATTTAGAGCTTCTGCTTGGAGACAAGCACTACTTGAGGCTTATGAAAGGGGATTTCCAAAAGAGCCAAGGAATTCTGTTTGGGTCTAATAAAATACCTGCCACCCAAATGGCATAAATGGTATCTTTCCCTGACTTCCAAATTTGTAGTAAAAATCACAAATTTTATCCCTTGATCCTAGCATCACACACTTAATTCCAGCATGACAAAGTCTATGTCTAGCCACCTCTGAAAGCCCCACTTATGAGTACATGAGACGGGGGGACAACTCGACACAAGCCATAACAGGTATTATTGATGGTAGGTAATGCGTGCTCTTTAAGTGCTCTGATGTTAATATTTTTAATAAAAGAAAAGCATGCATCTTATTAAAATATATTTATTATATGAATAAATAAATGTTTTAATAAAAATTCAGGTAACCTTTAGATCATGAAGGTTTTGTCATGGAATATTTCCATTTTCCTTTAGGCTAAAAAAACATAAACAACATCAAAGATTAAACAATCGCAAGAGAAAAACAACTTAGGAAAGGGTGAGCTTCCAATTCACCTGCTTTAAGAATTTTACAGAAAATAAGGTCCAGAGCGCTTGCAAGACACATTTTTGGCAACATAGTGACTAAGGAAGATCCTGGAGCCCACGATTTTGACTTTTGGTCTGTTCACTCTGCCATGTACAAAGTTTAGAGTTTAAAAACATTTAATGACAATTGATTTACTGGGGGAAACAACAGAATAAATGAACTGTACAGGTGTCTTTTGTGTGTAAGATATTTTTGTGAGCAGGAGGGGAAGGTACTGAGATTGAGAACTTAATCCTTTTCCGGCTTCTCTGGGCTCACATTAAACATGATTTTTGTTGGTGTTCCAAAAATTAATAAAGAATCACAAGAGATATTGTTCACTTTGATTCTTGAGTGTGTGTGTGTGTATGCACGTGAATAAAATGTCTGCATAAAATGAAACTTATGAAAGTTGCTTCCTCCAGGAAGTAGGATAATACGAGGTGAAGATGCAGTTACCTGAATTGTATAGGGTTATGAACTCTGTATTTCACAAGAAGCATATTGTACTTTACTGTGAATGAAATAGTTACAGGGCCAGCCAGATAGCTCAGTGGACTAAAAAGACTGCTTAGGCAGAGTACAGATTGAGTGTGGTGATGCTTGCCTGTAATCCCACCACTTGGGAGGCCGAACACAGGCGTATCACTACGAGTCCGATCTGTGTAGAGAGACCTTGTAGACCCTGTCCTAAATACTAAATAAATAAATAAAACAATAGTTACACTAACACAAAATACTACATGTTAGTCTTTTTTTTCAGTCCTGAAAATATAGCTCTTAGCTCTCATATGTCTTCAAATTCATGCAGAGAAATCTATGCTCTAAATTCAAGGATTTAATACAGCACCTATCTTAAGGCAGAAGACAAAACTATATTACTTTATGTTAGGGTTTGTGTCTAGTTGTCCCTAAAAAGCCTCATGCAATCATGGGTGGCTTCTGGAGTTCGTGATTGATTATTTTGGTTGTGGATGCTGTACCTCCCCTGAGGCAGGTCATTTGCATTACAATGTAAGGAGGGGAGAAAGGCTAGCTAGCTGCCTGAGCTGCTGTCACTCTTGTTGGCTCTCTGCTCTTTGCCACCACCATGAAGGGTTGCTCTTTGCCATGTTCTGCTCTGCCTTGGAGCCAGATGAGTATGGACTAAAACTTCCAATAACTATGAGCTAAATAAACCTTTCCTTCCTTCATTTTGACTGTCAGATATTTATCCCAGCAATGAGAGAAGATCAACAGAAACACTTTATATATTTTTTATTCTTTTTTAATGTATTTGGTACAGGGTTTCACTATGAAGCTCAGACTTTTATTTTTCCTTTTTCTATTTATTTATTTATTTATTTTCTTTATTAAAAAGCAAACAGCACATGATACTTAGCTAAAGTGGATACTGGAGCTTGTATTAGTAGTAACAAGCATTATACACAAATAGTTTTTTATTTATATTGAATATAGGCATAAGCAAAGAAGCGAGCACATACAAACTGGCTTATATTTCCTATGAGTCCAGAGAGACATTGTAGAATAGCTATTTTCATAAAAACATATTTCAGGTTCAGTGTATCTTTCATAATATATTGCAGTTCTGTGATCTCCAAGGAGCCTTTAAATAATATTTTTATTTTATGGAAGTTGTATGCATGCAATTCAGTTTTGATGATAGTATTATTTTTCTCCTCTTTTTCAAATCTTGCAAAAGCAGCAACTGATCTTCCAAAACAATGTAACTTTTACTCTATTATCTCAAGTGATTTTATAAGTGATAAGCATTTTATTCTTCTATTTTTTTTTAGTAAATGATATATATTCAGCCTAGGACTGTGATTCAGCCTGTGAGCAACATTTGCAGCTGTGCCAGATCTTCTGGATGGTAGTATATCTGATTATTCCTGCACTGGTAGAAAATAGCACCAGTCCTGAGCACCACCACCTTCCCCAGCATGTTGGCCATTCTTTGAAAACTACACCAGGATCTACATCTAATGAGGTCCATCTCGAGCTACACAGGACTCTGGTTTACCGCTGCTGTGCCATACTCCTTAAATAATTTGAATGTCAAGGAATGATGTTAGAATCCAAATGTATAGTATGGAATTTTTTATATAAATTTAGAAAAAAAGAGACAAAAATGTTTATCTAAGCAAATTTTTGTATGTAAGCTCAATAACTAGACTACATGATAAGATATATAATAATAAGACTTTACCACTCTAACATATCTGGTTTGGTCTAGCTCAGTGTCCTATTGTAAAATAGATGTTAGAGGTCCCATTGACTATCTGATGATTCTTCAAATTGTTTGGAATCTACACACTGATTTTCATAGTGGTTTTACCAGTCTACACTACTACCAACAGTGGAGAGGGTTCCTTTTTCAGCAACCTATACAAGATTTGTTGTTGGGTGATTTTTTGATGATAGCCATTCTTTCTGTGGTGAGATGGAATTGTGGTATTGCTTTAATTCTCATTTTTTGAATCACCAATGATGCTGAACATTTTTTCATTTATGTATGCCATTTGTATTTCTTCATCTTAAGTGTGTGTATTCATCTCATATGCCCATGTTTGGATTGGGTCTTTTGATTTGGAGGGCCTGATTTTTTAAAACTCTTGGTATGTTCTGGATAGAAGACTTCAGTCGGAAGCAGGCAGTTAAATTTTTTTCCTTATTTATGAGTTTTCCTTTTACTCTGTTAGTGATTTCTTTTGATGTGCAGAAACTTTTCAAAAGGATGAGATCCCAGTCATTACTTCTTTGAAGCATTTCTCATGCAGTTTGTTTTTGTTCATGAACTCTCTGTCTACACCTATTTCTTTACAATTTCTAGCTACTTTCTCCTCCAGTAGATTTATTGTTTCTGTTTTAGTATTTTAAATTTTTGATCCATTTTTGACTTAGTTTAATGCATGTTGATAAACATGGATCTATTTTAGTCTTTGGCATATGGAAATTCAGTTCTTCCAGCATTATTGATTAAAGAGGATATCTTTCTTCCAGTGAACATGTTTGTCCTCCTTTTCAAAGATAAGGTGGGTAAGTGCATTTACAGTTGTTTCTATATCTTCTAATCTCTTCCATTGATCTCCAGGTATTTTTTTTTCCAGTACCATGCTGAAATTATCACAGTATCTTTGTACTATAATTTCAAGTCAGTCATTGTGATGTATCCTGCCCTTCCCTTGTTGCCCAGGATTGTTTTACTATATGTTCAATATATTGCTTGCAATGTCAATGAATGAGAAAAAATGAAATTGTTTTTAGTAAAGCAAATCTTTCCAATAATGGTTTTGGGTATCAAAGCATTTTCTATCCTTACCTGAAGTTTACCTTTTTGTTTTATTTTCCAAGCTCAAGAGTTACATTCTTCTGAGTTTTGCTCATGTAAGACAGTTTTTAAAGTGTGTTTTGTGGTCTTGGATTATCCTTGCATTAAATTGTTCCAAAATTGGAAACATAAGCAGAAAGATATTTTCTTCTCAACATGGAAATATTAACCACATCAAACTACATTATTATTTTAATGAAAGCTATTCATAAATTAGATTAATACCATGTGGATATTCATGTTAGGTTAAATATTCATTTGTTATTAAAATTTATTGATTCACCCAGTTATTATTTCATGCATAACTACCTAAGATAGTGTATATGACCTTCCTTTGTTTTGCTTTGCTTTGCCTTATTTTCCAGGCCATCTCTTTCTTCATGCATACCTAACAAATCTTTTGGGCCCACATTTCTGAGCAACTAATGATACTCTATTTATCTAGTGCTTTATTCCATCTAGCATTATAATCTATTTTTGGAATAATCCAGGGATTTGTGATAATTCTGAAAATAATTCATCTTTGTGATAAATATAAGATTTAATTGGAAGCAAAAGAATAAATCCAAAGGAAAAAGATTGTATTATCAAGGTGAAAGCAGTAGTTTTTTTCAGAACCTGGGGCTATCTTCATTTTTTAGTTTTACTTTCTTTAAAATAAAAAAGACACAATGCAATGATAGATTCACTGTTTAATATAAATGAGTCCATTTAATTTTCTAAAATTTTGTGTTTCTTCTCAGAAAGAGATTACACATAAAATAACTAAATAAAACCTAAATTCAAACAATGAATACTGTATGCTATTTATCAGTAACTCATACCTAGCCATACCACAGGGATAAAAATACACGACTTCATGAATGTAATCCTGATATTTAGTTTGGAACTTATGAATGATCATCATTCATGGAAAAAGTCCACCTTGAGAATCTAAACAGATTTCTAAATTAGTACCATTAATTGTTGCTTCAGAACAAGTCATCTCAGAAAAAAATATATTAATGGGTTCTGTAGCTATATAATTTTCCTCATGAAATTATATGTTTCAACCTCTGAAATTTCTGGAATCTTTTTCTATTTGAAGATAAACATTCTCTCAAGCTGCCAAAGTTCAGCTTCATGCCAACACAGTAAAGTGCTAAAATTAAACCTTATTCTCATTTTAAACAATTGCAAAGAAAATCCACTCTTATTGAGTAAACTGAACAAAAGACTTTGACATCAGAACATCACTGAGAAAAAAATCCCCAAACAAAGCATGGGCAGTGTAAGGCAGTAAATCTTTGCAAAGCCCTGACCAAAGGCAAAACATACTGTAGTGTTTTAATACTCTGTGAATTTCTTTCAATTTCTGTAAAATGGATTTCAAAGGGTTTGAACTGTAGGTATCTTTATTCAATAGCTTGTGTGAGAAAACGGTGTCTGAAAGACCGAGGCTTCATTGTAAAGCATAACTTCTCATGGACCTTAAGACTAGACAGATATAGTCCACTCAAATGGATTTTAATTGACGAAGACCTTTGATTTGGCTTGAATCCATAGTCCAGGAGGTGCTACTTCTCAGTAGTAGAGGAGAACACCATAGCTGCTCATCAAATGCTTCTCTTGGCCCTCATTAGCAGTCATGAGTGCGGCAATGTAATTAGCACTGAGCCCTTTGAGATCGAGGAGTGAGGAAACAGGTTTAGTGTTGCTCCATAATCTTTGTCATGTGCAGTCTCTTTCTATAGTCTTGTATTTGAGGACCAATAGGTAGCACTAAATGATCTAATAGAATCAAATATTTACACTTATATTGGAATCACTAAGCAGTGCAGGAAGGGTTTTGTGTCAAGCTGTGTTGCTCTCTCCTGAGCAAAGAGAAATTGAGAGAAGCAGATTAAGGAACGTATTATCACTCTATTCCTTATGTTCTCAGAGTTTCCCTTCATATAAAGAAAATTAATCAGACACTAATTTCTTTTGCTTTGATCTAGGGAGTATTGAACTATTCCCCGACATACACAGTTTTCCTCTCTCATTCTGTGCAGGTCGTCATTTTCATCTTCAGAGAACATTGTCCATTAATTTGTTCATTGCCCTTAGAGACAGCATTGAATAGTAGAAATTTCAGTAAAATGCATAATAAGAAAATTTAGATTCCTGTCCTAGCTCTGATACTTACAAGTGCTATAACCTTTTACAAGGCACTGAATCCCTTTGGGTTGCAGTTTTTTCATTTGAAAAATAAGCAGGACGGACAAAGTAGTGTCTATCAACTTTCTTGGCTTCAGTCTTCATAAAATTCTGACTATATTCTTTTGATGGAGGGTGCTTGGAGGTGCCTGTCACTTACCTACTGCCTCTGAGCTCCATCTGCTTACTCTCTTGCTATAAAATGCTTGGACTTGGTGTTTTACAAGCTACCTGTGTCCTTTTAACACTTGCTTTCCTTTTAGAGTCTATCAGCAAGGGCTGCAGAAGGAAAGTGTAAGACAGAAGAAGAGATTTGAGACACATTCCTTTCAGCTTGGTTCTTATTCTGTGATCATTGTGTGGCAACCAGAAGTTTCCCCAGAAATTGTTTTCTTTCTCCAGGAGCTTTCATCACTCCTTTTTATAGCCTTCTAATACGTGTTAATTATGTCCCTATCTTATATGTCTCACGGTGGTTTCCAATTTTCTGTGTGAATGTAGTCTACCACTTAGAGCATGATACAATAAATGGAGCCAAAAGAAAATGAGCCATGGCTGTCTCCTTTACTTTGATCCCGCTGTTATCTGTGATCTGAAATATAAAATTTTTCATGCATGTTAGGTTGATCAGGATGTTAGGGCGATCGGGCTCTGACATCTGTCACCCCATTGATCACCAGCAGTGATCTGGCTGATCTGGCTATTTAGGCCGGTGTCCCTTTCCTCCCTCAATGCTCCATGTGCATCCCTTCAGAACCTATGCGCTTGGTCAAAGAGGTTGACCAGCTCTGATAGAGGAGGACCTTTCCTCAGTCAAGAGTACATGAGTACCTCACAGACCTAGAGAAATCATTCCTAAAACTTATCTGGAACCAGAAAAGACCTAGAATATCAAAGGCAATCCTGGGCAATAAAGACAAGGCAGGAGGCATTACAATTCCTGACGTGAAATTATACTACAAGGCTACTGTGACAAAAGTCAGCATGGTACTGCCAACAAAATAGACCTGAGGATCAATGGAACAGATTAGAAGACACTGAAGC
>NW_004524580.1:6237218-6237932 GCF_000260255.1 Octodon degus
AACATAATCCTAAATGGGGAAAAACTGAAATCTTTTACTCTTAGATCTGGTACAAGACAAGGATGTCCTCTCTCACCACTCCTATTCAATATAGTACTGGAATCATTAGCCATAGCCATTAGACAAGAGAAAGAAATAAAAGGAATAAGAATAGGTAAAGAAGAAGTTAAATAATCTTTCTTTGCAGATGACATGATACTTTACTTGGAAGACCAAAAAACTCAAGCAAGAAACTACTACAATTAATACAGAAATTCAGTAGCATAGCAGTGCATAAAGTCAATACCAAAAAGTCAATAACATTCCTCTACACAGACAACAAACACACTGAGAGGGAAATTATAGAAACAATACCTTTTACTATAGCACTGAGGAAAAAGAAATACCTTGGAATTACTCTAACTAAAGAAGTCAAAGATCTTTTCAAGGAAAATTACAGTACTCTGAAAAAGAGACCATAGAGGATTTCAGAAAATGGAAAGATATTCCATGCTCCTCCATAGGGAGAACCAACATTGTGAAGATGGCCATACTCCCAAAATAACTGTAGAGATTTATTGCAATCCCTATCAGACTACCACCGACATACCTCACAGACCTAGTGAAATCATTCCTAAAATTTATCTAGAACCTGAAAAGACCTCGAATAGCAAAGGCAATCCTGGGCAATAAAGACAAGGCAGGAGGCATTACAATTCCTGACTTGAAATTATA
>NW_004524580.1:6240017-6241464 GCF_000260255.1 Octodon degus
AATTAGAGAAAAATTAGGGCTGCAAGGAAAGCCAACTTTTTGGCCCTAGCCTTCCAAGGTCAATTAAGACTCAGGACATACGAGAACTTGTACTGTTATATCATGTAACTCGATGGTGTCCCAAATTTTCTGATCAAGGAGATTATGGGGCCAAACAGGAAAGTGATCGATGATGTAGAGTGTGCCTAAGGAGAGTCACATGGAGAGAAAACATTGTCTCAGGCTCTCAGAGGGATTTGTTCTAATCGTGTTTGCAATTAGGAAATCATGTCCGCATCTTGTACAGCACTTAACCACTAGAAAGAATGCATCTAACGTGTTAATTATTGAATCTGTCCTACCAATTAGATTTGAAACTGTCTCACTGATATTTGTTTCTCAATAAAATTATGGAAAAAAAAGAAAAGAAATCAACCAACAACAAATGATGTTGTGAAATGCTATGGGGAAAAGGAATCCTTCTCCACCGCTGATGGGAATGTAGATGGGTGCAACCATAATGGAAATCAGTTTGCAGACTTCTTAAAAAATGAGGGCTTGAAATCACATTTAATCCAGCTATCCTCCTACTGGGAATTTTCCCAGAAGAACTGAAAACATCATACCATAGTGATATGTGTACACCTATGTTTATAGCAGCACAATTTGTGATAGCCAAATCTTGGAAGCAACCAATATGCCCATGGCATGAGGAATGGTTGGAAATGATGTGGTATTTTTACACAATGGAGTATTACTCAACTATAAAGAATGATAAACTGGACACATTTATCTCTTTGTGGGTGCCACTTGAGGATACACTCATAAGTGAAATAAACCAGACCAACATGTGTAAGTATCGTATAGTCTCCCTAGTATAAGAACTCAAAAGAAATAAAAATAGAAAGGTATAACACAACTAAAAGGAAAGAGAGAACTTAAGGATTAAACAATGAAGAGAGGGCAAGGAGAAAAGGTAGGAAACATGACAGGGGCAAAGCCATACATTTATATGCACAAGATGGTTAAGGCAATGATTCTGAGAATCTCCAGCAGGTTTTTCAAACTAGCAATAAATTGGTAGTGTTCTCACCCTGACCAACTATATATACTGATACCTGTGAAATAAGCAACTGCATTGAAGGTAGCAATGTGTAACACTAGGACCATGCTTGGAATGCCTGCCATTCTCATCTTATAAATTCATACTGCTTCTAATGTCATATCAATTACTGCTATACTGTCTCTCAAGTAATTGTTTCTTTTTTTAAAAAAAAGGTAATAAATGAAAAAGAAGAGACAACAAAAAATATCACAGGACTGTCCTACTACAATGCTGTATATGGTTAGGTTTCTAAATTTCTGTTTAAAAATATGTAATTGGGGCTGGAGAAATGGCTCAGTAGTGTACGCACTTCCCTGGCAAGTGCAAGGGCCTGAGTTCAATCCCCAGTTCCACAAAATATAT
>NW_004524580.1:6241564-6251477 GCF_000260255.1 Octodon degus
AGTTTGGTTTGAAACTGTCTCATTGCTATTTGTTTCTCAATAAATTTATGGAAAAAAATAGAGTACCTGAGTAGCTGTGTTCCCCTGACTGGACTTTCAAACAAGCATACTGCTTTGATTAGCACTTTACATACAGATGACCCTGACAAATCCTAGTGTTACCACTCTATCAGCAAAATCACTGTAATATTTCTCATTTTCAGTTACATAATCAATAAAACTCAAGTGAAGAAAATTTTATAATAACAAAAAAAAACTGATTTAAAGATGTTTTTCTTGCCTATCATAATGTGATAGGTATCCAGCAAATGATCTTGCTCCTGGTTAATTTTCAATATACATATTTTTGGTAGGTCCATGATAAGTAAAAACTGCATGTAATTTTCTAAAATTCATTGTAATTAGCCTAGCATAGTAGATATTTGGCAAATTTTTGTCGTACTATAATTATTATTGTTTTTCTGAGTCAGATTTTGCCCCACAGTAGGAAATACGTGGGTCAGGACTGTATCTTGCATATCTCTCTGCTTCAATGCCTAACATCACATCTCAGCATTTTAAGTGTTTATCAGTAGACAAATGAATCATATTACTAACACTGTCCAATTGCAGAAAGTGCCTCATCTGTTTCTGTTTAAAACTGTCTCCTTGCACGGTACATACTATGCGCATGGGTTTGGTATATTTCTCTAGGTAAGAGTTCAGGTTTCTTTGATTCAAAACACATTTCCACAAATTTTTAATGTTTAGCATCTCTGTTCCAGTTTTTTCATTTGTAAAGGAGGAATATAACGGTTCCTATCTTTTAGAACATTCTGCAATATTAAGTAAGCTACTGCAGTGAAAGTTTTTTATAGCAATGACAAATAGTGTTAAAAGTAACGCTAGCTATTGCTATAGAAACATTCACTTAGAATAGCTAAAATCTTAATTTTGAAATATATGAAGTGCAGATTATGAATTCAAAAATATTCTGGAGATATAGTAAGAGTTACTGCCAACACACTGTTATTTTATCAAAAGATGGTAAAAGGATTTTTTTAAAACCCATAATCTTAGTAATCTAAGATCCTGCAGAATGAAATACACTGCCCAAAATAAGTAGAAAAATATATAGAATTATAACTCCAATTTTGCTATGGTTTAGTTAAAGATGATACATATGATGTGTGTGTATGTGAGTGTGTGTGTGCATGTGTGTGTGTGTGTGTTTATTGTATTGTACAAAGGATTGACCTCAAGACTTTACACTGAGCTACTGAGCTACAAATTTCTAGCTCTTTGAAAATTATTTTACCTCAGCCTGTAAAAGTGCTATGATTACAAGCATGAACCACTGGACCTGTCCTACTTAATAATATTTTTGAGTACCTTATTATATAGACACATTTTCATGGTCATTCTGGTGAAACATGTTTCAGTCATATTGTGTTCCTTTGCTATTTAAGAATTCATGAATCAATCCTAGGAAATTATCACTTGTAAAAGAAAGAAGGAGGAGGAGGAGGCGGAGGAGGAGGAGGCAGAGGAGGAGGAGGAGGAGATGAAAGAGAAGGAAGAAGAAGAAAAAGAAGAAGAAGAAGAAGAAGAAGAAGAAGAAGAAGAAGAAGAAGAAGAAGAAGAAGAAGAAGAAGAAGAAGAAAGAAGTAAAGAAAGCCTCCAATACTAGTTTAATTTGATTAAAAACCTTAATTCTTAATCTGATGAACAATAGAAAGGTCATTTTAAAAGTAACAATTTCCATGTAATACCATTTCTCTGGCATGAACTCTCATACTTAGCAAAGTACATCACTAGAGATTAAGAAAAATCTAATCATGATAATAAAGATATAACTAGTCCTTTTTGTTATATATATTATGTATTTATTTTGGGGAAAATGTTCTTAAAATTATCATTCTACTTCACTACTAACTAGCATGTTTCAAATTTGTGGTGTAAAGAGGAAAATACAATCTATGAATATTAGACTAATTATGAGAGAAAATAGACTATCTGTGTCTTAGTTTCATAATCTATAAAATAAAGATGTTCAAAATATATAACATGTAGGACTCTAGAAAGGATCAAGTTATCTATATAACACACTTAGGAGAGTACCTTTCACCCAATAAATTCAGTAAGTTATTATGCATTATTATTATTATTATTAATATCATTATAATCATTGTATTTTAGACACTGTTAAATATGTAATGATCTTTAAATGAGACAAAATACTATTTTTCATGATAGCTTACTGTCATAATCTATGCTGTCTTGATATCAAAGTAATAGTTACCAGAGAACATGCATTAAATTGATTTTATTTTTAGCATTTACTTTAGTTTGAGCTACTTTCTTCTCAGCCCATATGCACTTCCCTGCATGAAGAAGCAAAGATAGCATCAGGGTATAAGGAGCTCCTGTGGACGCCGACCCTGGAAGTAAGCAGAGTGGAGGAGCAACCAGGCTTGAGAAGTAGCCAGTCAAATGCTAGTTAGAAAAAGGAGACTCAGCAGTAGACAGTCATAAATGCCATTCCTTAAACCACTACTCTACATTGGCATTAGCAAGTAAATCAGCAGCAATAATATTATCCAGCATCAACTCACATATATTTTTTTAATTCCTGTAAGCAGAGTGCATGCAATTCTGTGCCTCTTTATTTGCCTTGTTGATTATAGCAAACTTGATATTCTGGATGGGAAATATTTTTACCCTGTTTGGGTGATATTTAAGAGGGATAGGCAAAGAGTTCATGGACAATCCCAGACTGCTTTGGAAATGCCATTACAAAGGTTTTAATGTGTGTGCTTTTGGTTGTACCTTTCAATATATTAGTGTGTAGGGGGCTAGGGAATGTGCAATGAAAAGTTGTGTGACCCACCCAACTGGATACATTCCAAACTTATAGGACAGGTGACACACCCTTTCCTTGGTTACCAATGAAACAGTTTTAGAGGTGTTATCTCTAAAGAGAAAAGAGAAGAAAAGAAATTTAAAAATGATTCCTTTTTCTCTTACATCTGCCCTAGCTCCTGTGGTAGTGACTTCTCAATTTTGGCACCTGCTCATCTCCATTTGAACAAGGAGTGTTTGCCCATCAAACCTCTTTTAAAGAGCATCGAGCAAAAGTAAGTTATGTCCAGAGATGTCCAGCTGCTCCCTGCCACTGACCAACCATGCGTTACAGGGATAGAGTCCAGTTTAGTTATCCACCCCTGATCCGTGATAACACTAAATATGTTTTCCACAGTTGGGCAGTGATTCTAAATCATTCTAATCAGTGATTACATGGGGCCAGAGAGATAGCTTAATGGACTAAACCCCTGCTTAGGCAAGCTTAGGGACCAGGGTTCAATCCTCGGCACCACATGCTGTCCCGGGTGCACTATCCAGCCACTGAGTCCGGGCATGGTGGTGCATGCCTCCAACCCCAGAGTTGGAGAGGCTTAAAACAGGAGAATCACTACAAGTCCAAGCTGCGTAGTGAGACCCTAACACACACACACACACACACACACACACACACACACACACACCTTAAAAAAAAAGAAATGAACACAAAAGTTACAAAGAAAAAAAGAAACTACACCAAGCTGTTCAAATGTCCAATGTGTTGGCGGCAGATAAAAGAAAAGAATAAGATATATTTTAAGGGTTGAGAAACATGTGTTTGTGTACTGAGCACACTGAGCATCCACAGTAGTTTAAAGATTGAATGAAAAGAGTTCCTGACAGTTTGAAAGGAAGGTGGAAAGAAAAGCCAGATGTGGGAGGGGAAAAGGAAATGAATGAAATACGGGGACGAAGGGGAGAAAGAGAGTAAACTAAAGCTTTAGGTTTGACTGAACAATCTGTTAGGGTTCCACCACCAAAGAATACAATTTTCTAATTGAAAGTTGGTTTTTGAGTAATGCTGATGAGACTCATATGTGAAGTATCTACTGAGAATGTTATTTGGCTCCTTTCAAGGTTAGTTCACATTTTAAAAATTAAGAAGGAGAAAAGCTCAAACATAAAAAGAAGAAATTAAAAACTAGTTTTCCAAGTCTCTGTAAAGTTACATAAATTGCTTCATACTTTGCAATGTATGATTTAAAAATTTATGTCAGCCTAATGCAAGTTTTAAGCAAAAGTCAATGAATTGAAAAAACTTTATTTATATTCAGGAAATTGATCTACATAATTAAAACCCAATAAACAATTATATTTCTACAAAATACCACCCACGAAACGGTGATATGATGGCAAATATTATTTTTATCTTGGTTATTTAATTATGATTTCACTTATTTGTTCTAGTTCTTCACCTAAATCAGTGAAAGATGCCTACTTTAGCCAAAAGCTGAATTATGAATCAGAAAACTATTTGTAATATTAGCAAATATTGTTCATATATTTATTTTTACATTCATTGAAAGAATTTCAAGGCCAGTGTGTGGGGAGGTCCATGTTCACAGTAAGCAAAGCACAGTAAGCAAATCATGCATAACTGCTGCAATTCAGGAATTTACAAAATGATAAGAAAACATATTAATCACACAATCATAAAAATGAATATTTTAACAATTTGTAAGCTAGATGTTGTAAAGAAAATAAGTGAGTAGGAAGCCATTTCTTATGATGTGTTTATCTGAAGTAGAAAGGACAAATAGGAAATAGTCTAGTAGAGAGAGTCAGTCACATTAATGATGGAAGATGGGATGCAAAGGAAAAAAGTTGACAGCTTAAGTAGGACAGAAAACAAGCAGTGTTGTCTTAAATTAGACTGTAATGAGTATGAGAGAAATGAAAAAAACTGTAAGTAAGTATTTAGAAGATAAAATGTAAAAGATTTCTTGAAAAATTGGATATAGGAGGGATAGTAAAACAGAAGACAGTACCATGAATGATTCTCACATTTCTGGGTTTTGCTACTAGATTGATGGATCCATTTGCTAAGAGAGAATGTATGATAGAGAATGGAAATGGAAAGTGAGAGGATTGGCATAAGTTAGGGTGAAAGGATGGTGGAGATAAAGAAGGATATCTTATGGAGATTACTTTAGAGATCTATTGTTAATACAGCACCCTTCTAAGACTCCAGGCTCTGCACTGACCTACAATTATCTGCAATGATGAATGACCATACAGGCATAAGTCACTTAGTGGTGAGCAGTCTTTCATCATATTCACAGATAATTCTATAATATGACCAAGGGAAGTGTAGCAGCCCAGATTACACTTTGTTCTTTAATTAGATAATTTCTTCTGGCTCATGTAATTGTTAATTCAGTAGCAGAATGGAAACAATACATAAACATGTACGCAAGCACAAAGTTGACTTTAAAAAAAAATCTATGCTAAATGCATTTTTCTTTATGCTACTCCTAAGTAGCCTTCCTGGAAAATGCAGCCAGTTTACCATAATCAGCTTATTGATCTCATCTCTTGAAATGATTTAAATCAGAGTAATACATTTCCATTTAAAATAAAAATTATTTAGTTTTCACACTTGGCTGCAAAGATGTTTATTTCTAGTGAAAACCATGATAAGAAAAATGTATTTGCATATCTCAAAATGTATAGTTGCATAGCTCACAATGTTTATACTTTTTGTAATTAATAATGCTTAAGATACTTGAGAATTATTAATTCATATTCAACATTTAATATGTTTCAGCTTTCATCAGAAGATAACATTTCTGAAGCTGGGTGTGGTGGGGCATACCTACAACCCCAGCTGTGGGGAGGCTGGGACAGTAGCATCACTACGAGTCTGAGCTACCTAGCAAGACCCTACACCAGATAAATAAACTTTTCAAAAAAGATTTTTTAAATTTTGGAAGACAACATATTTCTTAACATGTTATCCTAAATATTACCCTGTTATTAGCCCCATAATTTTCTAAATGCATATTTTGTTGTTTTTTAAATGTGAATGGAAAAAACACATGAATGTTAGGTTTGTATTTACTCACTTTATTCATGAGTATTAAAAGCCCAATAGCTCAAGGAATTTCTAAAATTACATAGCTAATTTCAGATCAGAAAATCAAGGCCTGGAGCATGAAGCAAGCTTCCTATAGACACTTAAGGAGCTCCTGACAAAGTCCGATTTTAGCCACATAGGTCCAGATGACTGTTACTTCCACTAATCTATGTTTCTCCACAAACAATTATTTTACATAATACTTATAAAGATCCTCTATAAACTTAATAGTATCTTAAGTCTCTGGTCACCTCTTAACATCCCACTCTTACACAGGAGAGACATGAAACATAGGAAATTTATGACTTAAATAGGTGCTTAAATATTCCACGCCATGCAGTCTGACTGCTACAATGCTTTTGACCAAAACACTAGGCTACCTCTAAGAAGGCTCTCAAGCAAACCTGAAAATAATGCTCCTTTATAATACTTCTTTTTCCTTTGTATAACAAACATAAAAATGTTTTATTTCATTAATGTAAATAATTTATTTAAAACATTTTGAAGAATATTTACTGCCAAAATACTAGAAATTCTCAACAAACTTTAGTTAGAACTCCATGATTTTGATTTAATATGTTGACTTCCTCATAGAGTAACATTCTCTTTGTTATTTAAGAAATTCTCATTGATATGGCTGTTGAGTCCATTGTAAAGTCACGACAGCATTACCATCAGCCTTCAGAAACAGGCTAATTTAATTCAGTGAAATTTCCAGTCTGGTTCTTCTCTTCCACAGTGAGAAAGTAGTAAAATAAGTCCAAATTGCCTTCATTTTCTCATTTCTACCTTATTATAATAAACTCACTTGAACAAAATTCTACCTCACTTTTTTTTTCAAACTTGTAACTAAACATCATTTTTCCTGCCACAGATGCAAGTGGAAAAGAAGATTGAATGAAATCAGTTAAACACAGTTAATGTTTGCTGTGATACTCTCAGTAGAATTAAAGAATCACTCAAGCTTTGGAAGAATGTGTTAAAGGAAGATAAAAAGCAATTTGAAGTAGGTGCAAGGCATTTTCACATAAAAGTATTTATCTGATTTCAGCTATGAAGCATTCATGTACTTTCTTGACTTTACAGATGAGGAAATGGTCTACAGAATGAAAATACTATCCAACATTATATAATCAGTTACATGCAATTTCAGAACCCATATTCAGGAATGCCTTTATGCAGCCAAAGCATTTCTTAACATTTTTGGTCAAATAATCTGGAAGGATATTGATAGCTTCCAGGACTTTCAAGAAAAATAGGATCTGGAAATTCTTGTTTAGCGATGAGAAGCATTCCAAAGTAAGTTATATAGCAGGAAAAGATGATGTACAGAAAAGTATTGCTGTAAGAGCACAGCTTGGAAAAGAGACTAAATGAGAGAAAAGCTACACAATTTGTAGGACAAGAAGCGAGAGCAAGATGAAATAGCAGAGTAACAGAAGAGAGAAGAATGCTGTCCAAGAGTTATTGTACTGCATAATAAAGAACTAGATAGTGAATCAAATGAGGAAACCAGGGCCAGCAAGTGGAATAAGTGCCTGCTTAAGCAAGCATAGGGACTGGGCCACTCCCTGGGCATGTTGAGCCAGTGACTGAGTCCAGGTAGGGTGGTGCACACCTGTAATCCCACACTGGGGAGGCTGAAACAGGAGGATCACTGTGAATCAGAGCTGCATAATGAGATTCTGCACAAAATACATTAAAAAAATGAAGAGACATAGAAAAGAAAAACTCCTTCAAAATTCATTGTTTTTATATATATATATATTTTTTTTTTCAGCCTCCCAAGTGTTGGGATAACAAGTGCATGCCACCACACCCAGTCTTTGAGTATCTTTTTAAAGCTAAATTAACCATTTAAATTTTCTCTAAGATAAAATTTTAGAGAATTATTTTAATGTACTTTGTATGAAATATGGACTCTTTTAGACCCTTGGTTTAATTGTGTTCCACATGAATGATCTGTCCTGATAATAAAGATAGAAGTTCTATTCATAGCAATTCTTCATCATATGACTTCCTATAATTTTCTCTCTTTCTTTTGTCATGAGATATGGGAGAAAAAATTAAAAACTACTCTAGACTTGGACATGCATGTTAAGTACTCTTTTATGCTATAGGAATCAAGGAACATATAGCATGTGAGCACATTAAATTTACAGCCATTAGACAAGAGAAATAAACAAAAGGAATAACAATAGGTAAAGCAGAAGTTAAACTATCATTACTTGCAGATGACATGATACTTTACTTCGAAGACCAAAAAAACTCCACCAAGAAGCTACTAGAATTAATACACAAATTCAGTAGCATAGCAGGATACAAAGTCAATACAAAAAAGTCAATAGTATTCATCTAAACAGATAACAAACACATTGAGAGGAAAATTAGACAAACAATACATTTTACAATAGCACCAAGGAAAATGAAATACTTACAAATTAATCTAACTAAAGAAGTCAAAGATCTATTCAATGAAAATTACAGAACTCTTAAAAAAGAGATAGTAAAGGATTTCAGGAAATGAAAAGATATTCCATGCTCCTGGATAGGAAGAACCAACATTGTGAAGATGGCCATACTCCCAAAATTGCGGTACAGATTTAATTCAATCCTATCAAAATACAACCAACATACCTTCCAGATTTTAGGAATGATTTCTAGAGAAATCATTCCTGAAATGTATTTGATACCAGAAAAGACCTAGAATAGGTAAACCTGGGCAACAAAAACTAGGCAGGATACATTGAAATTTTATTACAAAGCTACTGTGATAAAATCAGCATGGTACTGGTAAAAAAAAAAAAAAGACAAAACCAGACCTGAGGATCAATGAAATAGATTGGAAGATGCAGAAGCCACTACAAACACACTCAGCCACCTTATCTTTGACAAAGGGGCCAAATATGATTAATGGAAGAAAGATAGACTCTTTAACAAATGGTCCTGGGAAAACTGGCTCTCTACATGCTGAAAACTAAAACTTGACTCAGGTCTATCATCATGCACTAAGATAAAGTCAAAATGTATTAAAGATCTAAACATTAAAACAGAAACACTAAGTTTCCTGGAAGAGAAAGCAGGAGAAACTCTTAAAGACATAGAGGCTAACAATTCATGAATGAAAACCAAATTGCACAGGTAATACTTGAAAGAATTAACAACTGGGACATCCTCTTATTGAGAAGTTTTTGTATGTCAAAAGAAATTACCAACAGAGTGAAAAGGCAACCCACAAATGGAAAAAATCTTAACTAATAAGCACTCAAACAAAGGTCTTCTCTCTAGAATTTATAAAGAAATAATAAACACTGGCCCAAAATTTAAAGACCCAATACAGAAATGGGCATGCAAGATGAACACACACTTCTCAAAGGATGAAAATAAAGAAACAAATAAATACATGCAAAAATGCTCCACATCACTAGCTATCCGTGAAACGCAAATTAAAACAACACTGAGATATGATCTCAACAAGCAAGAAGGGCTATCAAAAAGAAATCAGAAACCCAGGCCTAGCCCAGGCCCAGTGAGTGTGTGGGAGAGCTTCCCACCACCCTGCACCAGTGGGACCTACTACTGGTCCCAGTCCAGGCTCAGTGTGGGTAAGACCCTCTCTCACCCCCTTGGGAAACCCCACACCAATCCACAGGACCTCCCCGACACTGCCGCTGAGTAGGAATTTCTGCTGCATTCCGGGAACCACCAGACCCAGTTTTAGCCCAGGCCCAGTGACTGTGTGGGAGAGCTGCCTTTTCCCCTTACTGCAACTTGTCGCCTCCAGACTCAGCTCAAGCCTGGCATACAGGCCTGGAGTGAAACCTTGTAGCTGCAATCCCTGCAAAGGGTGTAGGGGACAGAACCATCCAGCTAGTCCAGGAGCAGAACATCTTGCCAGAGGGGCACAATAGGTTCACTGCCAAGGGGAGCAGCAGGAAGGAGCTGAGCACAGCAGCC
>NW_004524580.1:6259130-6276909 GCF_000260255.1 Octodon degus
TGAAGTTTAACATATCAATACTTGATGGAAAATGTCTAAAACATTTGTATTCAAACAGATAGTGAGTTCAAGCTCAACTGCATATGTTATAAGGTAATAATATCATTAAGCTTCTCTTCTGGAGGGATAACAACTGAAGTTTGCAGATCAAACATTAGAGAAAAAGAAGGGCTACAAGGATAGACAACATTTTGGCCTTAGCCATTCAAGATCAGTGAGGACTCAGGTCAGTGAGGACTCAGGACAGGATGTATTGTAACATTCTGTAACTCAGTGGCATCCCAAATTTTCTGATCAAGGAGAGTATGGACCCACAGAGGAAAGTGATCTATGATATAATGCACCTAAGGAGAGTCACCTAGAGAGAAAACATCCTCTCAGGCTTTCACAGCAAGCAAACTGGTCAAGCAATGGCCGTGACTCATCCACGTGGCTAACACTGACAAAGGATCTACAAACTGTGGTACAAGGTTTCAGGCTAAATCCTGAAGGGATTTAATTGACCTTGTGTCACATACAAAAGTTACATTCTTGTTATATAGCTCTTGCTTTATCTTGGTCTTAACCATCCAGCAGAAAAGTATAAACACAAGGTATATAATTAAAGCCATATTAATATGCTGAGCTGTGAAAGACTCAAGTGAACAACTTCTGACTTTGCCAGTCCTACGTATAACCCACTACTATTATGGACTACTGGACTATATTGGATTATTTTGCTGAATTCACATATGTACAATATTTAAATGTCAATAGAATACCCATCTCTGGCAAAACTAAATGAAAAACAGTGATACAAATGAAGGACCATTTTGTATCTGTATATACAAAATAGTTGGGATAGATATACAGCTACACTCTCTTAATTCAATGAGAAGAAAGATTTGTAATAATAGTGTTTGGACAAGATATCATGTCTACATCTTATACTATGAATAACTACTACGAAGACAACAATATGCAATGTATTAATTATTGTAACTGTCCTACTAACCTGTTTTGAAATGTCTCATTGCTATTTGCTTTTCAATAAAATTAATAAAAAAACAAAGATATCTACTGTTCAGATTTTTCACTATTTTGAAAATTTCAGATTATAAGAAAAGTTGTTAAAAAGTAAGAAATAAAGGGCAATATTTAACAGTACGTTTCTTGTAAAAGAATAAACTAATCAACAACATGGAAAGGGATACAAGGACTATGCAGTAGGATGACACTTTTTCTTTGGCTAAAAATAAAGAAAGGAAGCTCAATAAATTGTACTAGTACAGTGTAGTATATAGTAGGAACAAATAAAGTGGCTATTCATATAAAATTTCATATTGAAAATATCCATATGCATTAGAGACTTAAATATTTAAGTTAAAGCTTAAATTTGATTTATTATTCAAAAATGTTCATAGGTTACCTACAAAGGACCAGGAACTAAACTATGTCCTGATGCTTAAAGCAAAAGCCAAGAGCAACTGAGTAGATTTCACTTCTCTCAACACTATCAATTGATTTATCTCAAAATCAACCTTGTCATAATTAGAATACCCTTGCATCTTATTTTAAACTTGCAAAGTTTTAAAGCAACAATCTAAATAAAATTTTGCTTCTATTTATAAACAGAATCTGGACTACAAAATCTAACTAGAATAGAAGTTTTATGAAATATGAGACTATTTGGCTGTACGCCCTTGCCTTGAACTGGATGTGAAACACAGTGAATATTCAGTAAGTCTTTAAAAAAAAGGAGGGAGGGATGAAGAGAGGGAGGGAGGGAAGCAAGGGAAGGAAGGAAGCAAGGGAGGGAGGAAGGGAAGAAAAGGAGGGAGAAAGGAAGGGAGGGAGGGAAGGAGGGAGACAGGCAGGCAGGCAGGGAAAAAAACAATGAAGTAATTTTCTATCAAATCACATAGTGTTGCATTATGCCATTGATATTAAGCTATCTGATTATATTAATAAAACTTAATAATGTAAGAACAGATTTAATGAGATAGTCTTGCCCCTGAACCATGTATAATGCAAATTATATCAGTGTGACCTCACAAGAGTGCTTGCAGTATTTAATAAGGTGTGTTGGAGAGTGTAAGGAATCTTTTACTGTATCACAGAAGCAAAAATATTTCAGGATTCCCTACTGCTATTAATTATCAATTTTATGTTATCCACCTAAAGTGACTTTCAAATCAATGGAAATCATTATGTATTGAACATTATTATAGAATTAAAACAGTTTCCTGTTGTGAAAAGCTAAACACTGAACAGGAAAATAAAAGAGAGTAGAAAGCAAAATGAACAAGTCAATGGATGGAGGGCCAGCCAAATAGCTCAGTGGATTATAGCATCTGCAAGTAGGCACAGGGACCAAGCATTTGATCCTCAGGCCTGCCGGCCTGCCATGCCAGCCCCATCCCTGGAGTGTATTGAGACTGCAATTGAGACTGAGTGTGGTAGTGCACATCCGTAATCCTAGCTCTTGGGAGTCTGTAAACAGGAGGATCACTAGAAGTCCCATCTATTAGTGAGACCTTGAACACCCTGTAGACCCTTCCCTAAAATACAAAAAAAAAAGTCAATGGATGGGATTATTCTGAAAATAATGTGATGAATCCTCAGTGATACAGAAATCTGGAGACCATATAAGTCAGACAATGCACAGGATACACCCTTTCTGAGAAATACCCTAAAGGGAAACTTGCTTGTTCTTCAAAGATCTGCTATGGATAAGTTAAAAATAAGAGGTAATATTTAATTTGATATAATTTTTCCATTTTCACATGTCTGTTCATATAATCCAAGTCCTCTGACCTTGCACAAAGTAAGTGAATTACCTCATTTCATAAATGCTAGTTCTCGCAAAGTTCTATCTACACTACGCCCTTTTGAAGAACTTCCATAGTGACCTACATGACTCTTACTCTATTCCTGTCACAGTTGTTGATTGATCACAGGAAAAAGTAGGTTAGGATAGAAAGATGAAAGAAAAAGTAGGACTAGGAGGACATTTTGACCCAGTTTTTACTTCTGACTCAAGACTTAAAAGGGGAATAAAAAATTTAAAATTCCAAGTATTCATCATTTAAATACATATTTTTGATGAAAGAAAGAGATGATCATGTAGTCACTTTGCAATGAGATGTAGAGTTAATTTAAATATTGATGACACTGGACCACTCTCACAAGCTGTTTATTCTTCCTCTGTCAGGATAATAGGAGGACTAAAGCAGGATATCTCCCATGCTAGATTTTGAGAGGTTCAGTTTCACTTCAGTCTAGATTCAGTTTTGCTTTAAGATTGATGTTGCAGCCCAACTTTATAATGTATTTCTTCCAAGGCAGTATACTGAAATGGTGCTTCAGTATTGATTCATTCTGCATGGTTGATAGTGTGATTGTATAATTAGAAGAACTGTGAAAAAAGCTCCCTCACACTTTTGCCCTGCTTGAAGAAATAAACAGCTCTACGGAATGAATCTTCAAACAATAAAGGATTTTAAAAATAAGTGCTATGTTTGTGATTCATGCCACCCATAATAATTTGGGTTACATTTATTATTTAGCTATGTAGACCTGTGCTTGAGTGAACAATGCTTCCCGGGGAAAAGCAAGCTCACATATTTCTTGACTTACTGCAGGTAACAGGAAAAGTTAATAATAAAGGTTTAGGCAGTGGTTCTAAAACTTTAGTATGTTTATAAATTACCTAGGTGTCTTATAAAATTCATACCTTAAGGCGCAAAAGAATTCTTTCAGTGGGAAGATTTGCGCATAGGAATCTGCACTCTGAGTAAACCCCTAATCTATTTTATCATAGGTGATAATAAGACCACATTTTAAAAAGCACTGGATTAGAGCACAGCTTTCCTATGAACCAACTCAAAGGGCAGATATCCATCCATACCTTGCTTATTTGGGTATAAATTGATGCTTTTACTTAATCAGAGATAACTCTTAAATCTTCATAAAAAGTAATTGTTAAACTTGTTATATAACCCCCAGAAATATTTTTTATTTTTTTTCTTTTTTCTACAGTTTTATTGATAAACATATAGCAATGAGACAGTTTCAAATCAAATCGGAAGTACAGTTTCAACAAATAATACACTGCATATATTATTCTTAGTGGTTAATTGCTGTACAAGATGCGGACTTGTGATCCTATTTACAAACACCAATAGAACAAATCATTCCATTCATTAAGACAATGCAACTATATATCTACCCCAACCACTTTGAATACACAGATACAGAATGGACATTCATCGGTGTACCCAATTTTTCCTAAGTTCAGTTACTGAATATTATAGCTGTGTAAACTCAGCAAAATATTCTAAAAGAGTCCAGTAGCCCATAATAGCATTGGGTCTTCTGTTTAACTGGCAATGACAGAAATTATTGACCAGAGTCACTCACAGCTTAACTTAACAGCATGGCTTTATTTCTTATATTTCGTCTTCATACTTTTCTACTGGATGGTTAAGACCAAGGTAAAGCAGGACCTGTGCAACAAGAGTTGTAGCTTTTTGGTCTGAGAAGGTCAATGAAATGCCCTCAGGATTTGTCCTGAGATCCTGTACCTCAGATTGTAGAACCTTTATCAGTGCAGCCATGTGGATGAGTCACGACCATTGCTTGGCCAATGTGCTCTCTGTGAAAGCCTGAGAGAGTGTCTTCTCCCCATGTGACTCTCCTTAGGCCCACTCTATGTCATCGATCGCTTTCCTCTTTGGCCCCATAATCTTCTTGATCAGAAAATTTGGGACACTACCGAGGTACATGACATTACAGTACAAGTTCTCATATGTCCTGAGTCTTAATTGACCTTAGAAGGCTAGGGCCAAAAAGTTGGCTTTCCTTGTAGCCCTCCTTTTTCTCTACAGAAATATTTTTTAATGCTAAGGGCCAATTTGGCAACACAGAGCTCAACTAGGAGACCTTAATCCATAGTTAGAAGTCTGGGGAATATTAATAAAAATGAGAATGCAAGAGTGTTGTTTTCTTTTTAGTTCTAACATACAGAGTTTCAAGTTATCGCTCAGGTCTTAGACCAAGAAATTTTAAAAGGCTGCAAAAGAAAACGAAGTGACTTTTCTTGGACTCATCAGAAAAAAAGAATTTTCAAGGTAAAACAAACAGCAAAAGAAAAAAATCTGCAGAAGCAGAAACATATCTACAGTGACATGTGCTGTGGTTTTCTGAGACAGAAAACACTGGCCAGAAACACGTAGAAAGACTTAAAAATCAGTTTTGATGAGGCTGAGTGTGTAGTTGTCAGAAAATGACAGTCTCAGGGGACTGGAATCTGAGATCCTCTTGCATGCTCTGGGCCAAGTGATCTGGTTAGTGCTCATGTTGGAGAGCTCAGAAAGATCGCCTCTGGCTCTGGAGAAGACAATAATAATTGTGAAATACACTCTGCCATCTCCATAAGGTGCACCTATTTCTGGGAAACTACAATTTGTCAGATTCCTGGCAAAGGTCAGTTCCCCTCACTCCAGACTCGTACCTTTTCTGTCATGCCTTAGGAATACGGGCAAAAGTGATGGGATCTGGACTTTGAAAAGATGGTTGGGAGTGGATGTGGCTTTTAAGCCACACCTCTGGAAAAACACTTGAGAACGGGACAGCCCACTAAAACGCCTACATATAATCATGAGATTTTAGAAATTTTTTTCTTCAGCCAAACTTATCACCACATTACTAGGACTCCAATATATTAGTAACTAATAATAAATGAAAACTTACAATATAGAATCTCTTTGAGAACAAGGTTCCTAACAAAGTCAAAGTCAAGGAAAGATGAAACCCTAGAGGAATTTGTAGCTTCTGACACCTATGCTAGTATAAACATTAACTTTAGCTCAATTCCTAGCCAGATTACTATAGATCATCACTTTAAGAGTATACCTGCCTCAGTGTACCTAACATAGCATATCAAACATTTTCATTCATTTTTTCTTCCTATGTGATGCTAGAAATCATGTACACCTCTGACTCAACAGAAAATTATGTCACATCAAAAACCGGTAAAAATATCTCACAATATGAAGAAACAAAACAGTTATCCAAACAATGCATATAACACATATACCAAATTATAAAATGGCTTTAATTAAAATGCTGAGAGGAAAAAAAAATCAAAAAGGGCCAAGGAGATGGCTCAGTAGGATAAGCGCTTCCCTGGCAAGTGCAAGGGCCTGAGTTCAATCCCCGGTTCTGGAAAAAAAAAAAAAATGCTGAGGGGTGAGTGTAAGCTATAGGCAACATGCAAGAATGGATAGGTAACATACACAAAAAATTAGAATTCTCAGAAGTAATCAAGAAATTTGCAAAATAAAAAGTACAACAACAGAAATAAAGAATACCTTTGATGATTCATTAGCAAGCAAGACACGACAAAAGAAAAAAGTCAGTGAGCATAAAAATGAATGAGTAGAAACTTATTAAATTGATATGTAAAGAGAAAAGACAAGGAAAATGTAGAATAAAACATTCAGGAACAAAAGGACAGTTTCAAAACTCATGATATATACGCTATTGCATATAAAATGGAGAAGAAAGAGATCATGAGGGCCAGCAAGATAGGTCAGTGGACTAAGCACCTGCTTAGGCAAGCCCAAGGACAGGGGTTCAATTCCTGGAGCCACAGGCCCCATCAGTCCTGCCCCTGAGAGCGCTGAGCCAACCACCGAGTCCAGGTGTGGTCGTGAGCGCCTGTAATCCCAACACCCAGGAGGCTGAAAACAGGAGAATCACCACGAGTCCAAGCTGTTGTGAGATCCTGTACCAAATACATGAAAAAAGAGAGATCATAAAATATATGATGTACTAAAGACCAATATTTTTTTTAAAACTCAGTGAAACACCACAAACCACATACCCAGGAAGTTTACAGAGAAATAAGCAGGATAAAAATGAAAAGTGTAGACTAACAAAATCTTACCTTTACATATGACTTCAAACGAATGCTGAACACAAAAACTCTTTCGTGAAACTTATGTGTCGATGAACAAAGATGAGTCATAGTGGATTTTGGGCCAGCAACCATGGAAGAGAGAGAGAATGGAGGGAAGTATTTAAGTAATAAATGAAGAACTCTCACCAACCTGAAATCTTATCTCAACCAAAATTAGCATTCCAAAGTGAATGAGAAATAGCATCCTACACAAGCAGAGGAATTTATTAGCAGCAAACTTGTTCTGCAAAGATTATTGTAAGCAGTTTTTCAAGCAGAAGTAAAATGACATGGATCAGAAACTCAAATCCATTGAAGAAGGGAAGAGCACCAGGAAAGAAATCCATGAAGATAAAAGTGAAATTGTATTTTTTATCCTGAATGGATCAAAATGTAACTTCTCAAGTAAGGAAAAGTATCATTGTTATTTGGTGGAACAAAAGAAAGAAAGAAAAATGAATTCATGGTAGAAATTTATCAAACCGAAATCAGCAATTATATAAAATCTGAGGGATCTAAATGTACCACGTGAAAACAGATTCTGCAAAGTGATTTTAAAAAAATTCCACATTAAATACAAAGACTACAGCAGGTTAAAAGTAAATGGAAAGAATAATATTTCATGGCAATCCCTATTCAAACAAAACAAAAGTCAGTACTTTAATTTCACAAAGACTATTTCACAGCAAAGAAAATTATTAAAAGTAAAGATAGCCAATTATCAGAGATAAACTGACTTCCTTCTCAATATGTAGATTCCTAATGTCTTAAGGCCACACATAGATTAAGGCCTTTATATAGAAAAGTGGTATTTGCAAATATGAATTATAGATCTTGACTATTTTAGAAGTTTCTAAATTCAAATGCGTATGTCTCTATACAAGCTATATTGAAAATTCTGTTATGGAGACAAAGATGGAGAATATGAAGAACCACAAGTGGAGACTTTGTGATGACATGGCCATATTTTATGGAATTCTAGCAACTGTTAGAAGCTGGAAAAAGGCCAGGAAGAGATTCTTCCTTGAGCACCTGGAGCGCATTCGCTTGCCAACATCTTGATTTCATCACAATGAAACTGATTTGAGTTCTGATCTTTAGAAATTTAACAGAATATACCTGTATTATTTTAAACACTTTGGATAATTTGCTTAACCTGCCATATAAATTGAATGCAACATTGCTAAGATAATGAAAAACCAACCCAAAGACTGGAAAGAAATTGCAACATTCTTGTCTATGATGGACTCATTTGCAGAGTGTACAAAACAAACTCAGAACTCAACAATACAGAACAAGCCATCCACTTTAAAAGTAGGTGAAAGATTTGAAGACATCTCACCAAAAAATGTAAATATGATAAGTGCCCGAATGAATAGTCAATATCATATGTTGATAATGAAAAACAAGCAAAGTAACAATAAGAAAATATTGAATCCATATTAGAATGGTTAGCTTTTAAAGTAGTAGCAATATGAACTGCTAGAGAGGATGCAGAACAATAGGATTTCTATGGGAGCAGAAATACTTCTTTGAGTCTGGAAGACTGGCTTTTATTTATGAAGTAGAAGCACAGCGCTGATATGTATGCTACCATTGCACTTCTGGCTTTGCAGCCAAGGCATTTGAAACTTATATGTACACTCAGACCTGTACATGAATGTTTAGTACAGCTTTATTTACAGTCACTCAAAACCTTCAGCAATGGAGCTGTTCTGCAACAGATTATAGTTAAACAATCTGTGATACATCTGTATAAGACACATCTTTATTTCAGAATATAAGAAATCTGCTATCAAGCCATGCAAGGATATGAGTGCATTTTAAATGTATATTGTCAAGTAAAATAAGTCAACCTTAAAAGGCAAAGTATTTATTTAAAATTAATTCTGCAGATGACAAAAATTGTAGAGATGGTAAACCATGCAATAGCTGTCAGGAACGGAAGAACAAACACTTAATTAAGTAATCACACAGGGTTAATTGATGGTGGAGAAACTTTTCTATGTGATATCTTACAATATATTGAATGCTTATTACTCATTTGTCAGAACCCTCTGATCTCCATAGCACAAAGTTCATCCTTTAAATAGTCAGGGATCCTAGCATGGAATGCTGCATGTAACAAAAGAATTCAACTATATTACAAAGGTATGAAACAATTTCACCCAATGAAATAGAGTTATAAATTATTGACCTAAGTAACTTTGGAAATGAATGATATCTCAGACTAAAGGCTGAAGAAACTGTACCTAGTAACTGTCGTCTAGTTGGTAAAGTTTGTTCTCATGGAGGTACATAACGTATATGATAACAATGCAAAGCCACTTATGTAAATGAACAGTGGAGTAAATCAATAAGGACAATGGGAGATAACAAATAAATAAGCACAGGAGGCTAGAATGACCATGAGTACATGGCAAGGGTGAAATGCCAGCATCAATTCTTACTTTGATTACTATCATAAGGTTTTTTGCAAATACAAACATATATATATATATATGTATGTATGCCAAATATGTAGTGAATGATTAACTTTAAGAAGTTTTCATAGAAGCTCCTTAGTGTTGTGGAGGCAGGGATATAACTCAGTGTCACAAGCACTGACTTGGCAAACACAAGGCCTGAGCTCAATTTCTGGTACCAAACAAAAGACACACTGTGATTAATCCCACTCAAAATAGTACCTATTACCTCTAACACATTTGCCCGTTGTTTCTAGCCCTTTCTCAAGAAGTTCTGGAAGTTATACTTTATGAACAACCTTATGAAGAGGAATAAAAATGCAGTGAATGCTACCGACAAGTGCCAGCCAATGGAAGGCAAGCTCAGAAAAGCATGGCGGGATGTCCTGACCCACGTTACTCACCGGCTCTCTCACCATGTTACTTTTGACACTTCCTCAAGTACAGCTGCAAATGGGGATCAAATTGGGAAGCAAGTCATGATTACTGGCTTTATTTGCACTCTGATTTTAAAAATTAGATGTTGTAAATGTGTTTTTTCACTTACTTTTTCATTCATTCATCCAGCGTTTACTATTTGCTCATGGCAAAACAAGAATATTTTACCTCAGAAATATAAAATTAATGTCATTGACCTCTTCAACTAATGAGGAAGACATTCAGTATACAGATGATTTCATACAAATGCTTTTATACTATGTAACTATATATGTATATCTCATATGTTAAATACTGTAAAAGGAAAATGTTGCAGTAAAACACAATTTCAAAACAAATGTATGTTTATTTGATTTGATGTTGGACAACTTTCCTGTACAGTCTCAAGATTACAGAGATCATGAGTATAGTTTTTACACTAAATTAACCAAATATTTGTTGACATCTAAGGTGCTATATATGCCATGTACCCAGAATTTAGGAATATACATTCATTCTATTCTTTTGATTTTTTTAAGGAGCATCTATGAACATATATCTATAAATTTCCAGGATATATTAGATATATTTCCTCTATAGCCCTTAAATTTCCCATCCCCTTAAATATGTCAACATAACCGGAGAAAAATGTGATAACTTAAATATACTATATCAAGATTTACATAGCACATCATGAAACTTCATGGAAACATCATGTGCGCATTGTCTCCTCCAGTCAAAGGAGCAGATATGGTTCCTGTTCATTGCCTTTTATGAACCATAAAACTTAAAAATACTGAGGATTTGAGGAATAATATTGTTAGTGAAGGTCCTTGGTGTACAAAAGGTTTGAGTACTAACAAAAGAAACAGGTTGGAATCTACAGAGAACTACTGGCATTTTAATGGGGACCTTGCTTCAGGGAGGAGACAGGAATGCTGGGAGGAGGTTAGAGAAATAGCATAAGATCATGGAGAGGGCAAAATGTGATAAGGAACAGGAATTCTATCCTATGTAAAAGGACAGCATATTGGGATTTTAAACTGGAGAATATTATGGTCATACTTAAAAGAACCTTATGGTCACCAAAATTAACTTTCTCTTGACAGATCATTTAGTCTTAGTCCTTAAATACTGTTTGGTTTAGGAATAAAAAAAATTCTTGACATGCACAGAGGCCAACTAGATACACCAGTGCTGAAAAAAAAATACTGTGAGAATTCTCATCTCGGTACATCTCTTCTTAAAATATATATACAAGAAAATTGGGACTGTGAATTCTGAATTGTAAGGCTGATCTTTAGAAATATCTATTTTAAGTGCAGGGACATCTAAAGAGCAAGATATCTCTGTGACAGGTTGGCATATGTAGGAGTGTATTTTGTGTACTCTATGTTCTGAGCAGGATCACTCAAGTGGTCACAGGAAAGATGATCATAACCGAAATTAACCTTTTGGTTGGTTCTTCTGAAGCATATGTCTTTTGGTTAGCATTATAAATTGCTCATGCACACAAGCACCTTTTCTTGAGTTCATGGAATGATCACAGAAAAAATATAATGTTCTTCTTAGTGAACTAAATGAAGCAAATTACTGTGAGGGCTACAAAAAAGAAAATTACATGTTGTCATCAATTTAGGCAATAGAGTAATAATTTTAATAAAACTTTCTCTATTAATTTTGTCAGTCACTTGTCTTCCAGGTGTTATTATTGGATAATTAACTACCCCAATGGTCGAGACAGGCTCCTATTAAAAGTTTTCTTCTCTGTCTAAGGTTTTCTAAGCACTCTCAGGGCAAGTGTGGTTCTCACTCATTTATCAAGACCTTTAATGAACTGATAGATAATAAACTCAAAGTTCCTTGGAAGACAATAATTTTTTTTAAATCTGACAGAGAATTGGACCTCAGAACCCAAATATTCAAGAGTCACTAATGCAGCAATATACAATGTATTAATTATTGTAACACTCATTCTAAGATATTTTGAAATTTCTATTGTTTTCATTTTTTTTCTCTTAAAAAATCACCTATGAAGATTGCTTAACAAATAATTCCAGTCTCCATCTTTCTCTTATTTTTAATAAGACATTCTGATACATCTCTAAATTGGCAAATGAGGGTTAGTAACTTCAGCAACTTTTATATATCAGTTCAGAAAACTGATAGCAAGATTTTAAATTTAAAATTGATAGCAAGAGCAAGAATTAATCTTTGTAACATTCACAAACATACACATTTCTAACATTTTACTAAATTTATCTACTAAAGAATGCATGTCATTCACAGGATCTGAATTTAAAAGATAGGTAGTAACCAATAAATTTGAATAGAAAAGTAAATTAATGAACTGTTAGAATTATGATAGCCTCTACTGACATTATATTCATTTTAAATTATGCTTGTAAGGGAAATGAGACTATGCCTGTGAAAATGCCTTTAAAATAACAAGCTAAATGTGTGTATTGAAATGATGTATCTAATAACAATATCAACATGTAGACAGAAATGTAATCTGCTGTCAAAAGTGATTCTAAGGTATGTGCCAGTGAGCTTAATTGCCAACTTGCCTGGAATAAGAGACCTGAAGTGGTACTTGGATCGTGGCATAGTGTACTCTTGATATAGTGAATTGATCTACTGGATATTTGTACTAAATGTACCGTTAGCAGTTGGAGCCTAGTTGAGAGTTGGTTTCTAGTGACGTGCTAGTGGAGAGTTCCTTGGTCAATTTCCCCCATCCTCTGCTCCCCAGCTGTCAAAAATGAAGGAGCATTGTTGGCCATTCCTTTCCACTATGTTTCTGACTTAGAGCTAACCATGGACTGAGATCTCTGGAGCCATGAGCCAAATAAAGCTCTCCTAGTTTAAGTTCCTAGGTTCAGGAGTTCCACCCAGCCGTGGAAGAGCTGGCTAACACAGTGGAAAGAAAACCAAAAGTGATAATAATACCCTCTCAAATGGGATTTTATACTTGTAGAAGCATTAGTACTATTTTTTCTTTCTATTGAAATTTGTAAAGCACAAACAGGTTTATTTTAGGAATGAACACATTTCAAGTTTCTGGATGATGGTAATGAAGAAACTCAAACTCAATGCATAGCCCTCATATTATATACTGATTTTTATAATATAATGCTTATTAAACATCTTGGTGAGCATGTAACTCAGTGGAAGAGTGTTTGCTATCATATGCAAGGCCTCAGGTTTGATCCAAGACACACACACACACGCACACGCAAACACATACACTATTTCCAAATATTTAAACTTTTCTTAGTAATGCCATGATTTTCCACTAATATCTGTAGAAATAGCTCATGTAATTAAATAACTGAAACAATATATTTTAAGGCAAAAATATTTTTAATGTGTCACTTGAGTATTAAGTGACTCTGTAGGTATTATGGACCTATCTACTCATACTGATAAATCTTTCTGAATCCTAGTTTAATCTTGAAGGCATTGCCAAGAGAAGAGAAAAGAAATACTAAAAGCCCAGGATTCCACAATTAAGTATTTAAAAAGTCACTGTACCTTCCATCAAATTCACCTAGATAGGTGTTCTCAGGGGATATTGCAGCTTCTAGCCTGTGCTCTTTCTAATAGCTGTAGAACTCTCAAAAAAATGGATAGTTTTCTGAGTTCAGAGAAAAATAGTGAACTCTACACTTTGCTAAAATTTTACAATGTCTGAATGATTTCCTCCATGTGTGCAAATCTTTACACTGTATTTGAGAGAAATGCAGCCAGCTCTATGTTTATATTGGAATGACAAGAAGGAAAACACATTGGCATACATATTTGAGACTTCTTAGACAGGAATCCAGGTACGTTGGTCCAGTGTAATGTGTAGGTGAGTTCTAAGGTCTTTAATACTCTGCTTGTGACTTTAGCTGTTGTCTTTCAGACCTTTTCCTCATCTGAAAATAGTGATAATACTATGAAACTTAGTGGATTCTTGTGATCAGTAAATAGTATGATTTATACAAGGTACTAGAAAAAAATTCCTTAGCATAGAGTGGATAAAATTTTTGAAAGTAAAAATATATGCAGCCAAATATTCAAATATTTTTCCTGACCTTTGCACTTATTCTACTGAGCCATCTCTCGGGCCCCTCCTGATCCTTTTGTTTGTATAAGGATTATAGTTATATTAACAGTGATTATGAGCATGTACAAAATTTTAAAGACAATTTATGGGATCTCTACAGGAGTTTCTGAAAAGACCTGAAATTTTATTTTTTTCAAAAAAATATAAAACACAGAAAGATGCAAGCTTACTCTGTACTAAAAGTTTAATTAAAGTCACAAAAATATAAAGTTACAAAATAGTGTTAAGAAAGTGAAATGTTTGAAAGTTAAATGTATACATAAAATTCTTGGAGAAAATAAACTGTTCCAATAAATCATTATGGAAAGGGATGATTTCAGGGAAGAAGAGTTGGTGAATCTTGAAGAGATTAATTCCAAGAAACAGCAACAAGTTGAGAAATTTATTTACATAGTGTCAGAATGACTCAACATTATGTGGAACTAGGAATGGAAAAACACTATAGATGGGCCTCTGTGGTCTTCTTGACTATAAATTTGACCAGGTTGTCATAACAGTATCAAGGAGTGATAACAAGGTTATATAACTGGATATCATGAATCTCAATTGAAAAACATCTCAACATAAAGAAGCAAATTCCCAATGGGCAAAGGAGCCAAGTGATTGATGAAATGGTCACTCCCATCATCCCCACTGTCACAGCACTGATCAGTGAGGAGAAAAACTGAGCTGAATGGAGCCATGAATGAGGAATGTAATCAGCAGCCAACAGAAGAAACTGGAATATGTGTATCGTGAAACTGCTGAGGTTGTGGAAATTTGTTTACCAGGAAATGAAAAGTCTAAAAGCCAAACTGGGAAGAGGGACAAGAAAAGGGATTGTGAATGATACATGGAAATGTAAAGAAGATGCAGGAGAAGACAGACAGCAGGAAAGGGAAGCACTCATGAAAGTGGCCAAGGATAATGTCTGTATGTGTCATTACTTTCCCATGTCACAAACACATTTTTTGTTTAATGATTTTTAGTGTTCTCAGCTGTAGCTGCATCTCATGACAAACTTAGTGATCAGAAGTATAAGGTAAAAGCTAGATACATGAATTATGAAATTACCTCTCTAGTTACAAATCTTCCTGCAGTATTTAGTAGCTGTGCAACTCAGGCAAGTTACTTAGCCCTTTTAAGATATGTGCTGCTTTCTATAAAATAATGAATAATTGCTCTTGTATCATAGAGGTGTAGTAAGGATTGGAGGACTTAATATGCAAAGTATTGAGCCTTGGCCTTGGCACACCACACTTACTAAATGCCATGCATTGCTATATATGTAAATGAAGAAGATGGCTTTTCTTTGAGGTTCAAAACAGAACATCCAAGAAAAATTATAACTTCTAGGTCAAAAGTAGAAGAATTTTTCTTCATTGTTTTCTCCATAACTGACATCAATTAGAGCAAAAAAAGATATTAAA
The DNA here is from genome assembly GCF_000260255.1 of Octodon degus. Taxonomy (NCBI): domain Eukaryota; kingdom Metazoa; phylum Chordata; class Mammalia; order Rodentia; family Octodontidae; genus Octodon; species Octodon degus. Next base: position 6,274,479 of record NW_004524580.1, read on the forward strand.
CAGTGAGAGAATTCAGTCTTCTAGTAAAGAGTCAGTGGGAACTGACTCAGGTCAACAACTTCTGACATTGCCAGTCCTATGGAACACGTGCCGTGCTTCTCTATTTTATAACATTGACTCAAGTCAAGCATACAAAGGAAAGTAACTGGTTGTGCGAGAAAGCTATAAAGGCGATTAGGTCTCAGAACTGTACCTTTATTAACTGATGCATAACGAACCACTATGATTTTGATATCATTGAAATCAATTTGTAAAACAAATGTCACCTCCTATGATCCTGGGGAGGACTGGATTCACCCAGGTTTATACCCATGGGGGTCCCATATGTGATGGAAATCAAACAGTGAATGGAACCAGATTTTGAGGCCCATCCAAGGCTGATTTATTAAATTTTTTTTTTGACTGAACCAGGGATTGAACTCAGGCCCTTGCACTTGCCAGGGAAGTGCTTAATCCACTGAGCCATCTCCCCAGCCCCTATTTTTCTTTTATGTAACTTTTATGCTTAATGATTATGAAGATAGTGGGAATGTCTGTATCTCACATTTCCAGTTTTCATTATTATTGACAACTTACATTAGTGTGGTATAATTGTTAAAAATGAATAAGCTAATATTGATATATTATTGACTGCAACTCATACAATACTTGTTTAAAGGCCTTCAGTTTCTTAAGGTTCTTTATTCTTCCATAGAATTTAATTCAGAAAAAACACTTTTGATTCCATCTTGTTATGTAATATCTTTTTAAGGTCACTCAACATTTTCTCAAACTTTTGTTTCATTTTTTTGGATATAGGATCTCACTATACAGCTTGAACTCATAGTGATCCTCCTGTCTCAGCCTCCCCGCACTGGGATTTCAGGTGTGATCCACCATACCTGACTTTGGGGCCAGCATGTTGTGCTCAGGATTCCAGGGAAATCAAAGTGGATCCTTGTGCTTGCCAGGCAGGGTCTTAGACTGCCAAGCTATCTTCCTAGCCCAGACTTTGTTTCTTATAGCCTTAATATTTTGACAAGATTGGTCAGCATCTTTGAATAATCTTCCTCTCTCATGTTTTGCCTGATGATAGTTTTCTGTTGAGTAGACTTTGATAATGTGGTCATGTGGGAAGGCTGCAGAAATGGGGCCGCATTCTTCACAAAATGTCAATAATGCGGACTATCAACATGAATTTTCACTGTTGGTTTTACCTATACACATTAACTGTTATTGCCACAACAAATCACTGAAAATTCAGCAGATTGAACAAAAAAATCTATCTTTTAACAACATGATCTCATTAGATTAAACTCAAGATTTAATTTTTTTTTCATTATTGATGGTGGTAGTGCTTAATCTGCTAACCTTCTATAATCTCAGCACTCTGGATAGTTGAAGCAGGAAGAACACACATCCAGCACCAGACTGGGCAACATTTTGAATTAGCGAGATTCTGTTTAAAGATGATAGATGATAGATAGATAGATAGATAGATAGATAGATAGATAGATAGATAGATATTATGACATATATCTGTATATATGCTAGAAATGTAGCTCAGTGGGAAAAGCCTGGTTGCAATCACCAGTATTGAGAGATAAACTACATTAGCAGAACTATATATTTTCAAGAGTTGCTGATAAATCATCCACTTCTTTGCCTGTCCAGTTGCTAGTGGCCACCTACACTTGACTCGTAGGTCTTCTCTTCCACCATCAATGTCAGCAGTGTTGCACCTCCTAACCTTTCATCTATGGTTACTTCTCTTTCTAGCTTGCCTCCCCTACTTCCTCCTTTTGCTTCTAATGGCCCTTATGATTATGTTGGGCATGAGCAACACTAGATGAACTTCTTAATAACCTTAGTTTCATCTACAGCCTTAATTCAACCATTCTGTGTACTACATCATCCACACATTTCTGGAACTGGGACATGCACATCTTCGAGGCTATTATTCTCTAACAAATTAGTCTTTATCTGGCTTAGAGTAGCATTTGTTACATTTCCTCATATAAATTTAAATTTTTTGTGTTTTCTCTTTTGTAAGAAAATCACTATGCACAGGTCACATCAAAAGAATATGCTACAGTTTGAATGTAGAATTCACATGTTGGAATTGAAACCACCAGGTCATAGGATTAAGAGGTGGAATCTTTGGGATGATGTAATCATGAAGACCCACCTGCATGGATGCATTAGTGCCCTTAAAAAATTGTTTGAGAGGTAGGATTTTCTGCCGAGTTCCGGGAGCCCCCAGACCCAGTCCTAGCCCAGGTCCGGTGAGTGTGCGGAGAGTTTCCTGCTACACTGCGCCGGCGGGACCAGTCCCACCCAGGCGCAGCATGGGCCGGACCCTCTCCCACCGCCTCCGGTGGCCCCCCACCCCTCCGCTGTACCTCCCCCATCCCTCCCGCTCAGTAGGAATTTCTGCCGACTTCCGGGAACC
>NW_004524580.1:6283419-6290257 GCF_000260255.1 Octodon degus
AAAAAAATTGTTTGAGAGATTAAGTTTACCCTTGCATTGCCCTTCTTTCTTCCCCTTTATTTGGGGGATTATGTAGTTTTATTTATTTATTTATCTCATTAATTGTATTGAGAAACACTTAGAAATGAGACAGTTTAACAAGTTAGTAGGACAGTTACAATAATTAATACATTGCATATTGTTGTCTTCTTAGTAGTTACTCATAGCACAAGATGCAGAAATGATATCCTATCCAAACAGTATTGGTACAAATCTTTCTTTTCATTGAATTAAGAGAAAGTAGCTGTGCATCTATCCTGTTTTGTATACACAGATACAAAACGGTGCTTCATTTGTAGCCCCTTTTTTTCTTTAGTTTTGTCAGAGATGGGTATTCCATTGCCATTTAAATACTGTAGGTGCATGAATTCAGCAAAATATTACAATATGGTCCAGTAGTCTATGATAGTAGTGGGTTATCCATAGGACTGGCAATGTCAGAAGTGGTTGACTTGAGCCTTTTACAGCTCAGCATATTAATATGGTTTTACTTTTATACTTCATTTTTATACTTTTCTGCTGGATGGTTAAGACCAATATAAAGCAAGACCTATATAACAAGAAATGTAACTTTTGTATCTGACCAGGTCAGTCAAATTCACTCAGGATTTAGCCTGAACCTTGTACCACAGTTTGTAGATCGTTTGTCTGTGTCAGCCATGTAGATTTCTTCCCCTTTCACCATGTGGGCACACAGAGAAAGTGTCTTCTACGAGGAACAGGCCTTTATCAGCCACTAGATCTTCAGACACTTAGATATTGGCATTTGCAGCTTGGAACTATATGAAATACATTTTTTACAAGTTACTTAATCTAAAATATTTTGTACAAACAAAATGTACTAAGATTAGACAATTGTACTCTCTCTGAAGGTCAGAAAACCTACACAGATTATTTTAAAAGGCTTATGTATTTTCTATTTGTTATCCAATCCTTATTGATTTAAGGACTCATGAATAGTTACATTACTAAATTATAATCCTATACTGATAATTTATCTTGCTTTCAAATCTTTTGGGCTTGACTACAAGGGCTTTTTCAGGTAAATTTTGCATCTCTTTTACTTGCCTCTATAATTTGAAGATTATTTTTTGAAGACTTTCTGAAATTCTTTCTTGTTTTTCTTTTTGTGCGTTTTTGGTTTTTGTTTTTTGTTGTTGTTGTTGTTGTTGGAGTTTTTTGTTGTTGTTGTTATTGTTGTTGGCTTTTTTTTTTCTTTATGGAACCAGAGATTGAACTCAGGCCCTTACACTTGCCAGGGAAACATTTATTCTATTGAGCCGTCTCCCTAGCCCAACTTTCTGAAATTCTAAGACAAGTCAATTTCATTTCAAATACTTCTTGATTCTCTTTCCAAAAAAATAAAATATTAGGAGCAATTTCTTTAACAAACTCTTTTTTCTTTTATTGAGGTTGAAAGTCTGAATGCCAGAAGTTGTTATTTGTACTTCAATGTCATTGCTTCTAGGTCCTCTTAACTGATACAGTCACATTTAATTGCCTGTGCTTCTCTATATTAAGATAGCTATGAGTTAACATTAATATTTCAAAATGGAATTAATTATTGTAGTCTAATCTTCTGCCTTTGCCCTGCAATGCTGAGTAATGTTATAATAATTTTCTTCTGTTTCCCTATTTGATCAATTTCTGTGAACATATATAATAATTTCAAAATTGTTAACCTATATCTATATGGAAAATAATTTTATCAACTATTTTGCCCACTTAAGGAAAGTTTCTTTTGCCTGTAGTCTTATAAACTTCACTCATTGCCATTGGCTACTGCCCTCTTTCCCCTTTCCATGTAATGACTGATGTTCATTAAATTATTTTGTACCATGTCAGAGCCCATCCTGAGAACCCCTGATGCCTTAAATGATACCTTACGCATCAGTGTAAAGTAAGATGCACTGTGTGGGTTGTGAAGTTTTAAAATTTTGAAAAATACTTTATGTTCTGCAGTAAGCAGTACCGTGTCGTACTGAATGGTGTCCACATCCTAAATAGCTATCTGCTTCAATTGTCTTATTCTCTGCATCTTCAGATCTGACAACCAGTGGTAATATACTTGTATTTTAAATAGAGCTAAGTTTTTACCTTTAGTTTTATTTTTTATTAACATGATACATTTTTATATTAATGGCATTCGTTGCGGTATTTGCATATATGCATACAGCATATACTACTGATTCACAACCTCCCTCTATTTCATATATTCCTCTGCTGCCCACCTTTCTCAGCTTCTGTCAATCACAGTTCTAAGTTCATGTTAATGTTTTTTAACTTCCATATATGAGAAAGACCGTGTACTACCTATTTATCTGTGTCTAGAGGTCTAGCTTATTTCACTTAATACAATTTCCTCTACTTCCACCCATTTTGTTGCAAATGAAAGGACTTCATTCTTTGTAGCTTAGCAATATTTAAATTTGTATACATATATGTATATGCATATATAATGTTTTCTTATCCATTCATGTGCTGATGGGCATCTAGGCTGATTCCACATTCTAGCTATCGAGAGTAGTACCACCATAAACATGAATGTACAGCTATCACTTTGGAATATTTTCTTTTCCTTTGCATATATACTCAGAAGTGAGGTGGGTGAATGCTATGGTAAGCTTATTTTTAGTTTTTTATGAACGTCTATAATAGTCTTCATAATAGTTGTACTAATTCCCATTTTTATTCCCATTTTAATGTGTCTCATTTTCCCATATCTTCATCAGCATTTATTTTTCGTACTCTGCTAATCCCCATTGTGTTTGGATGCGATGCCATCACATTAGAGTTTTCATTTGTGTTTCCCCCAAGCCTAAAAATATTGAGCTTTTTTTCATATATTTGTCAGCCATTTTTTTCTCCACTTTTGAGAAGTGTCTATTCATATCATTTGTCACTTTTTGAAGGTAGATCACTTGATTTTTATGTTGTTAAGCATTGAGCATTATGTGTCCTGCATGTTAAATCTCTGTTATTCTTTTTTTTAAGTCTTTTTTGCTAAGCACAGTAACAGGTGTGTGTGTGTGTGTGTGTGTGTGTGTGTGTGTGTATCACTTGTCTAGCATGCATGAGGGAGGCCTAGACTTAAATCTGCAGCACCACAAAAAAGAAATATATTTATATACACATAAATACATATAACTAGATATTACATATATAAGCTTGTGTGCTTTTACAAAAGATATGGTTACTTGGACAAAACTTGAAAATAAAAATTACACATGATAAAAATTAAAAGTTCAGGTTCACTTCAAGAGAGACTAACCTCACTGAGACCTCTGATGTTATATTCATTGGGTCTTTTTGTCCTTTCTTTCAGCACTGACTCATAACATACAACAAGCAGTGCACAACCTGGGGCATGGAAGATGACCAGGGATAAGTAGGACCACCCACCTGCCCATCAGACCATCATTTTAGCCAGCACCCAGGCCCAGAGTGTATGTGGAACCATGTAGGAGAACTTGCTGTAGAGAGGCAAAGCTCTACATCAAAGGTCAGAAGACAGTGCTATAGAAAATGACAAAGAGAAGAAGCAAAATGCATTCTTCTCTTTGCATTTGCACACCCCAAGCCCACCCAGAACAAATGCAAAAGACAATAGAATAAAAAAATTGGAAAGCACACACCTGACACCTCTGAAATAATAGTCTGAAGTAAAGAAACAACTGAAGAAAGATATAGAAGAAATCAGATCAGAAATAATTTCTAAAGTAAAAAAGGAAATGATAACTATAATGAAAGAAGTACTAAGTGTTTCTAAAGAAGACACTGAAAAAAATAGAGTAAAACATAAAAATGATGCAATCCTTGGATGAGCAATATAGGAAGGAAATAGAATGCATGAAGCAGATTCAAAGAGATATACAGGAAATTAAAACCTGAATCACAAGCTGGCACAGTGACATTTGAATGACAGTGAAAATAGACTTTTAGACCTTGAAGACACCATTGCAGCTAGTGAAAAGGTAAGAAAAGATCTCTTAAAAACAACTAGGATGGGGCTGGTGAGATGGCTCAGTGGTCTAAAGCACCTACTTGGAACAAGCTTAGGGAAGCCCAGGGACCACGGTTCAATACCCCAGCACCACATGCCAGCCAGCCCGCCCCCTGGTGGGCTGAGCTGGCCACACACACACACACACACACACACACACAAATAAATAAAAAAAATTTAAAAAAAAAAAAACAACTAGGATGCAAAAAGAAAAAATTCAACATCTTCAAGGGAATACAAAGTGAACAAAATAAGACTAATAGACATCAATGAGAAAGAAAGAGTCAATACATATGATATAAAAAGAATATGGAGTCCTAGCCCAGGCCCAGTGAGTGTGTGGGAGAGCTTCACGCTACCTGGCACCGGCAGGACCTACTGATCCCAGCCCAGGTGCAGCGTGGGTGAGACCCTTGTTCACCCCCTTGGGATGAACGCAACACAGGTACAGCGTGGGTGAGACCGTCATTCACCCCCCCCACTCCACAGCATCTCCCCCACCCTGCCTACAGAGTAGGAATTTCTGCCACATTCCTGGAAACCCCAGATCCAGTCTTAACCCAGGCCCAGAAAGTGTGTGGGAGAGCTTCCCAGTACCTTGCGACAAGGGGGACCTGCCATCCAGCCCAGGCGTAGAATGGGTGAGACCCTCTTCCACCCACTTGGGATGCCCCTAACAATCCGCAGCATGTCCCCTATCCCCCCCCACATAGAAATTTCTGCTGCATTCCAGAACACCTAGATCCACTCCTAGACCAGGCCCGGTGAGTGTGTGGGAGAGCTTCCTGCTACCCTGCACCAGCGGGACATACTGGTCCAAGACCAAGTGCAACGTGGGTGAGACCTTCTTTCACCCCTTTAGGATGCCCCCCCCCCCACTCCATAGTACCCTACGCACCCCGCCAACTGAGTAGGAATTTCTGTCGCATTCCGGGAACCCTGAGGTCCAGTACTAGATCAGGCCCAGTGAGTGTGTGGGAGAATTGCCTCTCCCCACTACTCTACCTTGTCCCCTCCAGACTCAGCTCAGGCCTGGCATACAAGCCTGGGGTGAAACACTGCAGCTGTAATCCCTGCAGAGAGTGTAGGGGACAGAACTACCCAGCTAGTCCAGGAGAAGAACATCTTGCCAGAGGGGCACAACAGGTTCACCCCAAAAGGACAGCAGTGGGAAGGAGCTGAACACAGCAGTCAGACCCAAGCCAGGCACAACTGGTTAAACCCAAATGTTGTAGATCTGCACGTGAACTTCAGCAGGTGCTAAGGCTGTAACTGCAGCAAAGATCTACAACAAAGGTCAAAATGCAGTGCTACACAAAATGACAACAAGAAGGAGCAAAATGTAAACTCAGGACCCAAGACCATCCATAACAAGTGCAGAGGACACTAGTACAGAGTAAATTGGGAATCACACAGCTGAAAGCAATGAATCCACTTCTTCTGAAATAAAGAAACAGGTGCAGAAAGGTATAGAGGAACTCAGATTAGAAATGAAAAAAGAAATACCTAAATTAATAACACTTGCAGTAAAGAATCAAATGCAGAAACATATGAAGGATACCCAATGCCCACCCAGAACAAGTGCAGAGGACAATAGCTCAGCTCAAATATATGAATTAATAACATTGATAGTATATAAGCAACAGCAGAAAGTCATAGTGGAACTAAGAGCAGAATTTTCTGAAATAAGAAAAGAATTCTTGGAACTTATAGAATCTAAAGTGAAGAATGAACTATAGAAACATAGGGAGGAAACTCAAACTGAAAAAAGCACTGCAGTAAAAGAATTAATAACTGCTTCTAAAGAAGACATTGATAACAAAATAGAGGAGATTAGAAAAATGACAGATTTCTTGAATGAGCAATACAGGAAAGAAATAGATCATGTGAAGCAGAGTCAAAGAGATATAGAGGAATTTAAAATCTTAATCACAAGCTAGCAAAACCATTTCAGTGAAAGTGAAGACAGTTTCAGATCTTGAAAACCATGGTGCAGCTAGTGAAAAGGTAAGAAAGGATCTCCTAAAAACAACTAGAATGCAGGAAAAAACAATCCATCACCTGCAAGATGATGCAAAGATGAACAATGTGAGACTAATAGGTATCAACAAGAAAGAAGGAGTCAATACAAAGGACATTAAAAAAATATGGGCAGAAGTAATAGAAGAAAATCTCCCAAATATGAGGAAACAGTCTGACATTCAGGTAACTGAAGCATACAGAATGCCAACTAATCTCAACCCCATTAAAAACACACTGAGACATATAATAGTCAGGATCCCAGAAATTCAGCACAACAATAATATGCTGAAAGCTGCTAGAGAAAAGAAGCAGGTCACATTCAAAGGAAAAACCACCAGAATTACAGTTGACTTCTCTTCAAAAACCATGAAGCCAAAAACATCATGAAGTAGAGTACTTCAGGTCCTCTATGAAAACAAATTCCAGCCCAGATTACTATAACCTGCAAAACTCTCTTTCAAGTTTGATGAAGAAGTGAAATACTTCCATGACAAAGAACAACTAAAGAATTTCATGATGACAAAGCAAAACCTACACAGGCTACTGAAAGATATTCTAGGGAGGGACCAAAATGATCAGAACTCCACGAATGAGATCAGATGCAACCAACTAAATAGAGCAAACAATGAAAACACAGGAGAAAAGGAGTAGATGACAACAGGTAAATAACATGTCAATTGTAAGTCAATAAATCTCAATTCTAACCATCAATGTAAATGGACTCAATTCACTAATTAAAAGAAATAGATTGGCACAGTGGATTAGGAAACAAAA
>NW_004524580.1:6296758-6301729 GCF_000260255.1 Octodon degus
CCAAAAGCTACAACTCTTGTTGCATAGGTCCTGCTTTACCTTGGTCTTAACCATCCAGCAGAAAAGTATAAAAACAAAGTCTAAGAAGTAAAGGCATGCTGTTATGTTGAGCTTTAGGGGACTCAGGTCAACAATTTCTGACATTGCCAATGAAGTGGAAGATCCAATGCTATTATGGACTACTGGATTCTTCTAGAATATTTTGCTGAGTTAACACACCTATAATATTCAAATAACGGAACTTAACAAAAAAGGGTATACAGATGAATGTCCGTTTTTTATCTGTGTATTCAAAATGGTTAGGATAGATCTATAGTTACATTCTCTTAATGAATAGAGGGATTTGTTCTAATAGTGTTTGCAAATAGGATATCATGTCCACATCTTGTACAGCAATTAACCACTAGGAAGAATGTATGCAATGTGTCAATTATTGAATCTGTCCTACCAATTTGGTTTGAAACTATCTAATTGCTATTTGTTTCTCCATAAAATTATGGAAAAAATTAAAGAAAAAAATATGGACAGAAGTAATAGCAGAAAACTTCCCAAACATGGGGAAACAATCTGACATTCAGATAATCGAAGCATATGGAACTACAAATAACATCAACCCAATTAAATCCGGATCCAGACATATAATAATCAAGATCCCAGAAATTCAGCACAGGAGCAGTACACTTAAAAGTCACTAGAAAAAAGAAACAGATCATGTTTAAAGGAAAATCCCTCAGAATAATGGCAGATTTCCCTTTACAAACCATCAAGTCAAGAAGAGCATGGAGCAAAGTGCTATAACTCTTGCAAGAAAACAAATTCTAACCCAGAATGATATAACCTGCAAAACTCTCTTTCGAGTTTAATGAAGAATTGTACTACTTCCATGACAAAGAACAACTAAAGAATTTCATGATGACAAAGCCAACCCTACAAAGCTACTAAAAGATATTCTAGAGACAGATCAAAATGACCACAACTCCTTGAATGAGAATGGAAAGAACCCACTAAATAGGGCAAATAAACACAGAACTAAAAAGAGGTATATAACATCAGGTAAATAACATGTCAAACATCAGCCAGTACATTTCAATTACAACCATCAATGTAAATGGACTCAATTATCCAGTTAAAAGAAATAGACTTGCAGAGTGGATTAGGAAGCAAAATCCAAGATTATGCTGTACAAGACTTCATCAATTGATTGGTTTATCTTCAAAAGTTTTGTCCAGCTGTTAATTTAAATAGTTGTATGATTTGTGCCTCAGGAGCACAATTGTTTTCATGAATCATAAATAATGCTTTGGCCTGGCTTTATGGCTTATTAACTTAAAATAAATTTTCTGCAAGTTTAAAATTCAGTGTAGATGCTGCCAAAGTCCTTATTAATTTGAATGTTGGGAAATTTGAGAAATCATGTACTAAAAAAAGAAAAGGTATTCTATACTTTACATATTAGCTTTGGAATACATCTATAAAATAAATGTGTGTACATTGTTCTCAGATTTTGTAATTATTTTAAAGAAAAAGAATTTAAAACACATTCCCATTGTTAAATGATAAATACAATTCTAATTCTAGAGAAGTACATAAGAAAACTAAGAAATCTTATTGGTAAATACCACTTTTGTGCTATGTTCTAGATATTTCTCTAAAATAGGTATTTAATTGATGGATCTTCATTTTGCCTCTGATCTCCTTGAGTTTGAATTTTTTCTTTTTTTGTATTAATTTCTAGATTTGAATTTTGGTTATGTAGCTTTTACTGTTTTTAATGTGAAATATATACTCTTGTAGTTATCATTCTTTTATTTTTAACACTGCTGTGGTCTGAAATTTCACACATCTTGTTATTTGTTAAAACCTAGTAGGTTTAAGGTCCCTGTTCTTGATCCTTCATTTTGTTTTTTAATTCAATGAGACTTTTTGATATGTGTTTATGTGACACACACACACACACAATCTTTACCACTCTCTATGTCGTCAGTTTTATGAAAGTTATGAACATAATACATTTTTATTTTATACAAAAAAATTTTTAATAGTTCATGTCATCTCACACCACAAAGATAGCCTTTTTAGGAATATACTATACATCCTTTTCACACTGATCTCTATTCATTCTGAATGACATGTTTATTAGCATTTTAAAATATGGTAAAGCAAAATTGTACACAAACCTGTATTGTGATTTTTGTTTATTAATTCAATATAGCAGAGTAAGCATAATTTACATAATGAAATAGAGAAAATACTCATTTTTTGTGTTTGCTTCAAATGTGTTGAACTGGCAAGCCCTAGTAAACTTAATGGTTTTTCTATTACAAGACATTGAGGTTCCTTCTCATTTTTTAAGTTATTAATGAAGCTTCAGCAAAGCTTTCAAATGATAGCTTTAAATAAAGTGAATTAGTATTTTTAAATAAATTCCCAAAAATAAGAATAGGGAATAATATCACAACTAACCTCATCACCAATTATGTGACATTCGTAGATTTATGCTAATGTATAAGTATTATTTTTTTTAATTTTTAATTTAAAATGTGAAATTATCCCTGAGTCTTTTTTAATTTGGCAGTATTAATTGATACAGTATGATATTTTTTATACTGGATTTATTTTTATTTTTTCATATCATTCTATTTGTCACTGTTTTGATATTTATTTCTTTACTATTGATTTTCATTCCTTTTTATATCTTATTAAACTTCTATTGTAGGACATCTTATAAGTAATATTTTCCTAATGTCCCACTGACACAATTACATTTTCATCAATGTTTTCTAAAACTTGACTAGATATATTGCTGACCTACTTCTTAATTTATTTGATATAGGAGAATATAAATTTATTCCCATGTTCACAGGGTAGAGTGTATTTAATACACATAAACAATGTATAATGATCAAATTAAACAACTAGCCTTTCCTTTTTAAAAAATATTTATCTTTTTTTTGTTGGAAAGCTTCAAATTCCTGTCTTCTGCTATTTTTGTGTTGTTTTTTAAATAATTTTATTGAGAAACAAATAGCAATGAGACAGTTTCAAAACCAATTACTAGCACAGTTTCAATAATTAATACATGCAGGACTGGGGAGATGGCTCAGTGAAATAAATGCTTCCCTGGCAAGAGCAAGGGCCTAAGTTCAATACCTAGTTCCACAAAAACAAACAAACAAACAAAAATAATTAATACATGCATATTATTGTCTTAGTGGTTATTCATTGTACAAGATGCAGACATAATATCCTGTCAACAAACACTATAAGTACAAATCTCTCTATTCACTGAGTTAAGAGAATGCAGCTGTATATCTATCCTATTTTGAATATACAGATACAAAATGGTTGTTCATTTTTATCCCCCTTTTTTGTTTAGTTTTATCAGAGTAGGGTAATCCATTGTGATTTAAATATTGCAGGTATGTGAGTTCAGCAAAATAATCCAATATAGTCCAGAAGTCCATAATAGTAGTGGGTTATCCGTAGCATTGGCAATGTCAGAAGTTGTTGACTTGAGCCTTTTACAACTCAGCATATTAAATGGCTTTACTTTTTATACTTCGTTTTTACACTTTGCTGCTGGATGATTAAGACCAAGATAAAGCAAAACCTATATAACAAAAAGTGTAACTTTTGTATCTGATAAAGTCAGTTAAATGCCCTCAGGATTTATCTTGAAACCCTATACCACAGTTTGTAGAACCTTTATCAGTGTCAGGCATGTGGATGAGTCACAGCCATTGCTTGACCAATTTGCTGTCTGTGAAAGCCTGAGAGAATGTTGTCTTCTGCTTTTCAATAAAATATATAATTAATATGATCCACTACCCACTCACTCTATAAGGTTGTAGAGCAGTAGTAGAACTTATTCTTCCTCTCTAAGTATATTTTTATTTTCAGTACTAGAGATTAAACCTAGTCTGGCCTGTGTGCTGAGCTACATGCATCCTCAGGGCTTTTTATTTCAATTTATGTACTTACTCTTCTTTTTTTTTTTTTTTTTTTTTTTTGTGGAACCGGGGATTGAACTCAAGCCCTTGCGCTTGCCAGGGAAGCGCTTAGTCCACTGAGCCATCTCCCCGGCCCCTTACTCTTCATTTTGAATGAGAGCCTCACTGAGTCACAAAGTCACCAAGATTGGGCTCCAACTTGCAAACCTGCTTCAGTGTCTGAGTGAGCAGATTACAGACCCACGGCCCCATGCCCGGCTACAGCTCTAACATATATTTTTAATTTAATTTAATTTATTAGCCTATGTGGACAGTAAGTACATAATGTTCATGTTCCTTGTGGGAAGTTGCACGGGTTCATAATACATCTTGATTTTTATTTATTTGTTTATTTGTTTATTTATTTATTTGGTACAGGGTCTCGCTCACAGCTCAGACTCCTACTGATTCCCCTGTCTGAGGCTCCCCAGTGCTGGGATTACAGGTGGGCACTACCATTCCCAGTTTTGGTGGCCAGCATGACATGCCCAGGGTTCAGGGGCCAGCAAAACATGTGGTACTGGGGATCAAAGCCGGGTACTTGCTCTGCCAGGCAGGCACTTCAACTGCCAAGCAATCTCCCCGCCCTTTGATTTCTTTTTTAATCCCCTTTCCATCCCTCCTTTCACCCTCTGTGCATTCATTGGTCCCTTTCACTTTTCTGTACATGCTTGCAGCACATGACGCTTACATTCCTTGTATGGAGTTGGCACCTGTACATGACACACCGCAAGTCCTGCTTTCCATCCCTGTGCCTCCCCCTCACTTGCCTTCATTTCTAATTGTACATTGATAGTCATTATCCAAATTCCTTCTCTAAACTCTCAAGCCTACAGTGACTCCTGTTCAACCTGTACTTCTATGATGTTAATTGTTTTGTGTTCTTACTGACCTATGGTAAATATTGCCTGTTGAATTTTATGTGATACATATATAATATTTACAGATATATAGATATAGATACAGATATATGTGATTTCTT
>NW_004524580.1:6301924-6306473 GCF_000260255.1 Octodon degus
ATTTTCAATATGAGTTTTCTCTTGCTCCATATCTATAAGGTTTCCATAAAACTTTTGGTAATGGCAGCACTTCATTCCACTTGTGATAAACTACATAATACATAAAATTTACCATTGGTAACATTTGGTAGCTTCACAGCTACACAAGTGCCCTCACTGTCAGCTTCCACAGCACACTCATCACTGCAGAAGGAAATCCCTACCAACCAAGAGTGGCCCTTTAGGTAACAACAGCACATTTTGCAGCCCCTGTTGCTACAGGTAGCTATTAATTAGCCACTCTGGATTTTATCCATGTTATAGTTACAAGTTCAGTTCTAATAGTGAAGAGATATATCAGTTTGCCTTAAATTTTCTGATATTGAGTTGCTTTTTAATGCAAATTGAGCACTTGTGTGTCTACCCATGGGAAGTCTATTAAACACTTTTGCCATATTTTGTTCTTTGTGATGTTTTCTTTGTAGTATTAATTTGTTAAAATAGTTCATATAGTTTAGATATATGTTACAGGCAGGTAGAACATATGCATTGAGAATATTTTCTCAGTGTTATTCACACACATTTTTCCCAATATCTACTGATAAGGAGAAATGTTTGAGTCTCATTTTTTAATTTCTGAAATTATTAACTGTGGGTTTCTATGTGTCTTTTCTAAATGACATATGTAACCCCAAGATAATGAAGGCGTCTTAAATTTCCTTCCAGAATTAATAATGTATCACTTTAAGTATATATTTAAGAAGCTTACAACAGTATATTTTCAATTGCTTTTTTCTTTTCATTATATTATAGTATATTACTGTCACATGTTTTATTTCTATGTAGATTTTACACATTACACTTATATCACTGTTCTTTAAAATTCAGTTTAGTTTTTGAAAATTCATGAAAAATAGATGATTTCATATGTACCAACTTTTATCATACAAATTATTTTTTAGGTTTGAATTTTCATCTAATATTAGTTCCTTCAAACCTAAAAACTTTCTTTGATATTTCTTAAATTATATATCTGTTAGTGATTCATTTTCTTATCTTTTTCTTACTGAGGAATGTTTTTACTTCACTCTCATTTCTGACAGGTATTTATATTGGATATAGCAGCTTGGGCATTTTACTTTTTGTGTATTTTTAGTTTCGTTCCCAAAAGACATCAGTCCACAGTGATATCACATAACAATTTCATTCTATTTTCTTCCAGGCTCCATTTACCTCCTAATCAAAAGTTCTCTGTCATACCAACATAATATTCTTATTCGTCTATATTTACTTTGACTTTTTCTTTCTACTTTGTGTTCAGAATTTGACTCTGATAAATTGTATTTATCCAACTCAAAGTTTACTAAGCTTTCTCATAAGTTAACATTTTCATTGAATTTAAAGAAATTGTAGGAAATAGATAGATAGATAGATAGATAGATAGATAGATAACAAGGACAGATATCTTACATATCTGTCTTATAGCTCCATTTACATGCAATAATAAACTGGCTGGCTTCACCAGTGAAGTTGTCTTCCTTTTTTCTCCAGCTTTTATTTCTTCTTGGATCTTCTAATCAAATTGATTTGTCTTTAAGTTTGTTAATTATATTATTTGCTTTCTGTCATGGTTTGGGATTTTTGCAAGGATAACAATACAAAACACATTTTATATTATTTTATAATGAATCAAAAGAACCATATACACGAAGTGCAGGAAATCTGCCCACACACTAAAGACCAAAGAATCCAGCTGAGGGCCTGGATCCTAATATCCTGCATGAGTCCAGCTGAAAACGTAAAGCCCATAACAATGCCTCCCCCAAGTCCAACTGGAGGTCTAGAGCCCACAACAGAGCTTCATTCAGGCCTGTTTCATGAATCTATGCTGGAAAGGCCCAAAGGTCAGTGGTGGAAGGTAAAAGTCTATGCTAGCAGAATGAAGGATCTGTGTCAGTAAGCTGATGGATCTGAACTGGAGCCAGGAAGCAATGCTCAGGGTAAATACCAGAGCTACCCCAGAAGTACCACAACCATCTTCAGGAACAGTGAGGTCCCCAACTCCTCTAGCAATGAGGAAAGCATCAGGAAAGCCAATGTGACAAGCTTCTCCAGGAGGCTGAGCAGTGCACCAACTTCCCCTCTGGAACCAGGAATCAATGCTCAAGGTGAGGACCAGAGCTCCCCTAAAATGAACTGTAGCCATTCTCAGTGACAACAAGGTCCTAAGCTCCTCCTCCCATGAGAACAGACAAGTTCACCAGGAAAGCCAGCAGAAGATCATCTAGCAGAACATCCCTGGAGAACCTACGGCTTATAGCAGTTCCAACACCTTCTCCATACAATATGCTTAACAGATCCTGGCAGGTTCTCCTATTCTGCCTTTTATGATGCTAGTAACAACTCTCAGGTTTGCCTCCAGCACCCAGCACCACACTAATTTAATTCATCTGGGTGTAATAAGTTGACCACCAGTTAGAAACGCACTACAATCCACCTCTGGTCAACTTGATAACCATACACATTTCTTAAACTAGTGCTTAGTGGTAGATTTGTAAAAAGTTAGCATGTCTTGGTCTATTTGGATTTATATTAATATTATAATTACATGTACACAATTTTTGCATACATTCCTACACCAAAAACAAATTTTTAAAGAGTGGTCAAAATATAAGGTTGAAACAATACTTTGATTAGCTAACCTGATTACAAACATATATAAAGATAACATTAAAACATTAAAATAATTATTATAATCATAGTCCTTATATCCCATCAACTTTTACAAAGCATGACAAGACTAAAGACCATAAATTTCCTGCAATTTAAATACACTCACCTTCAGGTGAAAAGATTTGGTTCACTTTTACATTATCCTGTTCTTAACAATAACATTCTATTCTATTTCATTCTTGCAATCAAAAACTCTATAGAGCCACCCATCTGGCCAAATGTTTCATATCACCTTATTGTCTTTTTGCTCTTAATTTCAAACACAGATCTGGCCAAAAGTGTTCAACAGTAACTATGCCACCCTCCCAATAGGAGATTACAGTGAAAGTTTTCTTTTTTCTCCACCCAGTCAATATCTCCAAATACAAACAAAATTCAGACCAGTTTTCTGCCAAAGCACAATATACTACTTGGGCCCAGCACCCAAAGCAGTTCTCAATTGAAGCCTCCTAGCTGGCAGCATTTCCATGGAACCTGGCACAGCCATGAAAGTCATTCTGGTAGATGACATTCTAGAATTTTACTTTCAAAGCAAAATCTTTCACTTTTGCAGTTTTGTGGTTGCAAATGGTGGAGATTTTCAGCTTCTTGCAACGGCTTCAGTCCGTTTTTCTATTTTCCTGTTCCTTCTCAGCAAAGGAGATCTTCTCAGTTCTATCTTTGCAGTCCACAGCTTTATTGAAGCTTCCTTTCTAGCCAAATTCACAACATTTAAAGTTATCCTCTGAGTTCTTTGCTCTTGATTCTCAACATAAATCTGACTAAAAGCCATCCCTCAACAATAGCCATGCCACTGTCTCAACATTTGACTGCCTTGAAATTTCTTTTGTCAGATTAACCAGTTCACCATTCTTAATCTCAGTCTCAGGCAAGGTCTATGGACATGAACAAAATGCAGACAAACTTTCTGCCAACCTATAACACACATCATCTGAAATCCAACAACCAATGCAGTTCTTCTTCCCAGAAGTAACCTTCCAAACCTGAACTTTACAGGTAGAATTTCAATCAGCCTTCTTACCTTATGAGCTCTGACTAGAATGTCCCATAGAGAACATTTGGAGGTGCTCCAGCACTTCTTTTTCAGTGATATCTCCCAACCTTTTCTATCTCTTCCCATAAGCCATTCTCAAAGGCCTTTGAACTATATGGTCAGGTATAGTCACAGAACAACCCCATATCTTGATACTAAATTCTATCTCAGTTACTGTTTTCTCACTTCTGGGACAAGATACCTGACACCCAATGTTAAGGAAGGAAAGGTTTATTTAGCTCAAAGTTTGTGGAGGTTTCAATCCATACTTGGCTGGCTCTGAGGCAGAGTGGAACATAGCAGAAGGCAGTAGTTTATGGCAGCAGAAAATAGCAAGAGCCAAAAAGAAGGAGAATTGGCTGTATCAGCTTCTTCTGTTCTGCCTTTTACACTGCTGGAAACAACTCTCAGGTGGGCCTCCCACATCCAGCACTATGCTAGTTTAATTCATCTGGGTATAATGTTAGCCACCAGTTAGAAACCCATTACACTCTCCAACCTGCTGTTAGGCCCATTTAGTATTTCATCTTTTTTTTTTATAACTTTTTATGTTTATTCTGTGTGTGTGTGTGTGTGTGTTTATTTTTTTCCATAATTTTATTGATAAACAAATAGCAATGAGAGAGTTTCAAATCAAATTGGTAGGACAGTTTCAATAATTAACACATTGCATACATTCTTCCTATTGGTTAGTTGCTGTACAAG
The DNA here is from genome assembly GCF_000260255.1 of Octodon degus. Classification (NCBI taxonomy): domain Eukaryota; kingdom Metazoa; phylum Chordata; class Mammalia; order Rodentia; family Octodontidae; genus Octodon; species Octodon degus. The sequence continues at coordinate 6,306,375 of NW_004524580.1, forward strand.
ATGCAGAAATGATATCCTATTTACAAACACCATTAGAACAAATCACTCTATTCATTAAGAGAATGTAACTATATATCTATCCTAACCACTTTGAATACA
>NW_004524580.1:6306573-6307807 GCF_000260255.1 Octodon degus
TGAAAGAATTAACAACTGGGACCTGCTCTGACTGAGAAGTTTTTTCACGTCAAAAGAAATTACCAAAAAGTGAAAAGACAACCCACAAATTTAGAAAAAATCATGACAAATAAGTACTCAGACAAAGGTCTGCTCTCTAGAATTTTAAAGAACTAAACAATATTAGGGCCTCAAAATTTAAAGACCCAGGCCAGGAATGGGCATCTGAGATGAACACACACTCTCAGAGGATGAAATTAAAGAAGTGAATAAATATATGAAAAAATGCTCCACATCACTAGCCATACACGAAATGCAAATTAAAATGACATTGATATATCATCTCACTCCAGAAAGAATGGCTATCATAAAGAATTAACCCAACAACAAATGTTGGAGAGGCTGAAGGGATAAAGAAACCCTTCTCCACTGCTGGTGGGAATATAGACTGATGCAACCATTATGGAAATCAGTGTGGAGGCTCCTTAGAAAATTTGGACTGGAAATCCCATTTAAACCAGCTATTCCTCTACTGGGAATTTTCCCAGGGGATATGAAAACATCATATCATAGGGATATATGTGTGCCTATGTTTATAGCAGCACCATTTGTGATAGCCAAATCTTGGAAACAATCAAGATGCCCATCACCTGAGGAATGGTTGAAAAAGATGTGGTTTTTGCACAATGGAATATTACGAGCTATAAAGAATGATAAACTCAAAGCCTTTATATTGAAGTGGATGCCACTTGAAGATATAATCGTAAGTGCAATAAACCAGACACACATGTGTAAATATAGCATAGTTTCCATAGTATAAGAACTCAAAAGAAGAAATACAAATAGAAATGTATAATACAATTAAAAGGAAAGCAGGAACTTGAGGAATAACTAATAAAGAGAGGGAAGGAAGACGAGCTAGAAAACATGACAGTGAAAAGCCATACAGTTATAATTAGAAGATGGGCAAGGCAATGATCCTGAGAATCTCCAGAAGATGCTTGATTTTAGCAGTTAATTGGAAAGATTCTCACCCTGACTAACTATATATACAGATACCTGTGAACTAAGCAACTGCACTGAAGATGGTAATCTGTGTAGGGAGCTGCGTGTAGCCGCGCCCTAGGAAGGCACCGGTTTCTGCCTTCCACCCTCTCAGGGGGTGAGCGCTCCTAGTAATAAACAACGCCATATAAGGCCAAGGCTTGGGCTAATGCATTGCTTCCGCATACCTGGACCAATGGACAGTACATAC
>NW_004524580.1:6309179-6313878 GCF_000260255.1 Octodon degus
TCATTAAGAGAATGTAACTATATATCTATCCTAACCACTTTGAATACACAGATACAAAATGGACATTCATCTGTATCCCCTTTTTTGTTAAGTTCCGTTATTTGAACATTATAGGTATGTAAACTCAGCAAAATATTCTAAAAGAGTCCAGTAACCCATAATAGTATCGGGTCTTGCACTTGACTGGCAATGTCAGAAATTGTTGACCTGAGTCCCCTACAGCTCAACATAACAGCATGGCTTTACTTCCATTTAGTATTTCTTAAAATTGGCAGGTATCATAATGTTCCATACTAAATTTTCATTTCTTGTTTATTATTATTTCTGATGACATTTGCTACATATTTTCTCATTTTGTTATTTAATTCCTTAAGCATACGTATAACAGGTACATTAAAGTCTTTACCTAATAACTTCAGCATCTAGGTCATCTGCCTCTGTTCTGTTAACTCCTGTCTTTATTTTGGTCCATATAAACCTCCTACTTTATACTTCTAACAGTATTTTAAATTATATCAGACATTGTGTTGGACAATCAGACTTTTCACTATATAGAGAATCTGAATGCTAAAATCCTTAAAGAAAGTCACTTTTTGTTTAGTTGTCTTTTTTTTTTTTTTTTTTTTTGTGGTACTAGGGATTGAACTCAGGACCCTGTGCTTGCCAGGCAGGTGCTTATTCAACTGAGCTATCTCCCAGCCCTTTCTTTGTTTAGTTGAATAGATTAACCACTGTCAGACCTTAACTTATTTTAATATTGTGTGTATGTTGTCTAATTTTTCATATAGATGTTAGTTAAGGACATGCAATAACCTCTCTGCAGAGTTCTGTGTCCTGCTCTCTCTCCAGCTCTCCCTTTCTTGGTGAACTACCCAGCAATTTCAGGCACCTCAGAAGCATCTCTGTCATCTGTCTCCTCAGTTTAGCAAAAACTTTCTGTGCCTGGCTGGCCTCCATCTCCTGCTAGCCTGGTCTAGAAAGAGATTACAGGCAGAAAGCCAACTGAATGCACATGTCTTCCTTCTGGGGATGAATGTTCTCACTGCCTGTGTACAATGCCCCTAAACAGCTTTCTCAAATATTTTGTGTATTTTTAATAGTTTCTTGCAGAGGATGGACGAGTTTACGATTAGCTTTTGTGTAATGAGAGGCAAAAGTCTTCATTAGGGACCTTTTAGCATTTTACAGTCATATTGTGTTGTAAAGTGATAATACTTCATATTTATAACAACATTGAAATTTTTACCATCACAATATTTTCATTCTGGGGTGATCCATATTTACTCCCACTTGTTTAGCCTTATCTACTTTATCATATTATCCTATGAAAGATATTTTGGTTAATATCAATTTAGCAAAGCAATTCAGAAAGTCCATAAAGGACTGTAATTATACTCTGTAATAGTAAAGTTTAAAAGCAATAGTAAATACTGCAGTGGCAATTTTAAAATAATTACAATGATGAAAGGAAAAGTAGTGTTAAGGGGATTGATGTAAAGAAAAACTACTGAAGTAAATACTAAGTGGGTAGGTTTTTGAAGATCTAAATAACATGATGATGTGAGAGTAGAGAAAATTAAAGGTGAACAAATAGGAAGAATCTCTGGGCTCATTTCATTTATTTGAACCATGCAGCTTTTCAAAGACCTCTTACACATATTTTATAGAAATATAAAAGTAAGAATCGAATAAAAATAGATGACTAAATCAAGGCTAAAGAAAAACTAGACCACATGTAAAAACAGGCACTAATTTGGCTATCAGATTCCTATTAAACCAAGAAAAAAAGATAAAGATTTCACAAGGACAAATGAAAACGTGTTTGGAAGTGTATTATTAATTCGTTATAAAGTTAGGTTTTTTTTGTTTTTTATTCTAACATCTAACAAAGACCATCATGTGGATGCTTACAGAAGCATCTCATTTCAGCATTTCAGATAGCACCTTTATCTCAGACTGGGATACTGTGAGAGTTAATTATTGTATCAGTTTGAGTAAGAAAAACCCAACTGTTTGATTTAGTGCATATATATATATATATATATATATATATATATATATGGGTGTTACAGGATCTCACTACACAGCTTGGATTCGTGGTGATCCTACTGCTTTCAGCCTCCTCAGCGCGGGGATTACAGCTGTGCACCACTAAGACCGGACTAGTTTAGCACAATTCTTGGTGGGACTGAATAGAGTTACTGAAGTCACTCACCCCGCCCTGAGGTTGAGTGGCACCAACCAATAGGTTTGTAGCCTGAATGGAATGAAAAGTGAAAAGAAGAAGGAAATCCCACTTGTGTTTCCTTGGAGAAGCTCCAGTTTTCCCCTTTGCCTCTGCCGTTCATTTCATAGAGTCCTTCAGACTCTTCGTTTGCTTTCCCTCGCAGACACTTCAGCCTTCTGATGTGCACTACCAAGAGACACTACAGTGAACCCCAGAAGTTTCCAGAGAAGGACTCACACAAAATACTGTCCAGCCCTCCCAACGACCACTAGAACCTTTCACTCTCCAGCACGCAGGAAGCTCTCTTCCACACCTGCTTCGGCTGACAGCCACCATGACCCTATCTTGTAGATTCTGGCAGTGTTTCCCTAGTGAGCACTGACAGATATAGATGCAGTTTCTTCAGTCATAGTTGCATTTTCTCATCTTTGCAGGTACTACTCTTCGCTTTATTTTTTTCCTTTGGTTTAAACTGTTCATCTGTTCCAATAAAATGTATTCAACAATACCACTATCAAGGATTAAGTTGTATAGTTTATTTGATTCACTCTAGTCTGTCCTTGATATTACTTGTGCTTTTCACTATTCAGTTTTTGCATTTCCACACATATATTCTTTTTATATATGAAAATAAGAATATTATGCAGATATTTGACTTACTGCTAGACATAACAAATGAACAAATGAATCAATAGAAAGAAAAATAACTACATTTAAATAATAGCCTATATTGGAATTAAAAATCTATTCCTTTCAATGAGATTTATTACCTGGGTATCACATAGCATTTTTCTTCTAAAAAATACTGGATCAGAGCCCATAATTGACCTTTTTAATATGTGTTATACTTTAGTCTCTTCTGTTCTTAGCTTTCTTAAGACTCCAAAATGTTGAAGCTATGCTAATCTCAACAGGAACTTTATGGCTATAGCTGTTCCAGATATGTGATATTTGCATAGTATGAACTTTATATTGATTCTTATGATTCCCAGGTAAATGTCATTGATGTATTTGAAAAGAAATAGAGTCCATTTTAAAAAACTGACAATTCAAGAAAAATTTTAATTTTTATTAATTCTAAGTGTAAAAGTCATATTTTAGCAAAACAGAAAATCATTTAAAAACCTTCTGATTCTTGCATCTCTTTGGCCATGATCTAAATTGAGAAATTTTATCCTGGAGTCATGGATATAATTATTTTACTTGTTTATTTTATTAGGTCTATTTTATTTGTTCATATACTATCTTTATTTATTTGACTATCATATTATCATGACTTAGTATACTTTGTGGAAAAGATTTAAATGACAGTTCAATTTAGAAACCCATAAAAAAAACAAAAAAAAGAAGAAAAGGAACAATCTGGTAATTGAAGAATTTTAATAATCATTTTTATATGCATCTTTCTGTTTACAAATGTGTTTGAAATTATCTCCTATTAATAATTTTAGGAAATAAAAACTTTTTAAATGAAGGTTACAAAGTAGCTCGTATGATGGTAAAAATAACAAAATAAGAGTTATAAGGTTATAATTGAACATTACAGTTGATACTGGTCCTGGTTGGACTTCTCAATATTTTTCTTCCATATCTTTGATAAGATGAATTGTATGAATATATTTTACAAAACACAAGTAATATTTGAATGTGTGATATGTAGCCCTACCTTGTCAAAGGACTTTTTTTTTTACTATATTGGCAGACACTTTATCTTGAATTGGTATTTCTAATGAAAGTAGTCTATAAACTTTGTTATCATTCTTTTAATAGATTTTTATATCAGTGATAAGAAAGATTTCAAACATTAACTGAGAAACTCTGGGTTTTTTTTTAATTTCCTGTGGACTTTTCATGTAAAATGATAGTAATAGCTGTTCATTAAAGAACCTAGGGATATTTCCAACATCAATTATATTTCTTTAGTTACCAAAATTTTATGATTTGATTATTATTGTTTCATTTTATATTGCATCTTATGTTAACTTCAGTACTTTATATTTTCCTGAAAATTATCAGCTTGTGCATGGGGAGGTAAATCAAGTTGTACAGTGCACATTTAGCACATACAAAGCTCTGAGTACAGACTCCAGAACCAATAGTTTAAAGAAACAAAATCAACAATTTAGTAAATATTTTTTCATATGTCAAAATAGAATAATATTCCTTAAAATTATGTGTTTAAAAAAAATAAAATAAATAAAATAAAATTATGTGTTTAAAATATTATATTCAGAAAACACTTACAAAAATATATTAAATATGTAATTGCATATATTAAAGTGTCAAGAAATATATATTCATTGGTTAAACAGATTTTCATACTGTAACATACAAATTACAAATCAGTGTTTTGAATTTGTCTATGTGTTAAAGAATTCTAAGGTCAAATACACCCCTATTTGTTTATCCTAGTATTTCTCAGGCATATTTAAATCTTGGCACTTATACTAACTACACAGAAAAATACTTGTA
>NW_004524580.1:6315683-6318070 GCF_000260255.1 Octodon degus
GTTAAATATTTGACAAAAATGACAATAAAATCTTAAAGTTTACATGAATATATAAATTGTGACCACATAATTATGTTCAATGATGCACCAAGGTGACCTATTTTCTGAGTCTTTCCATATCTGGAAATTTTATTTTATTTTAATATGGAAGAAATGTGGTTTTCTATAAATTTCTTTTGTCTATTGCCATTCATTATTTATTTGTAGTATAGAATTCAAATCAATTTCTTATAGCTGTGAGGCTTATCAATCTTTCAAATGCAATACTTTTCCTTAGCTGTGCCTTGCAATGGGTCTTATTTGATGGATTTTGCAGAAAGCATGTAGCTACTTAGATTCAGCTTATTGAATGCCTCCTGCAGAGCTTGATACAAGGTTCTGCTCCAAGCTCAACAAGCCAAACTGCTGATAAAAATGCAGACATTAAACACCACGCTCAGGAGATTTTAGTTGGAACAAGGACCTCATTGGCATTTGGACTTGAAACAGTGTGTGCTACACTCTGGAAAAAAAAAAAAGACTGTTTTGCCTACATTTTGCTTTTATGTTGAGACATTCTAGGGAATCTAAAATAGAAGCTACAGACTAAGTAACCTGGTAGAGGCAATTTCAAGACAGCTCCTCCTTTAGGCCATGACAAGACTACTGATGGGGTCACTAACCAGCTCTACATTGAGAACTTGTTCTTAAAAATGGTACAGCTGAATGCTTTTAACTTTTGACAGAGAGAAAACACTCACAAAGATGGAGCAGTGAAGAGGTTGGTTTCTGATAAAAAAAAAAAAAAGCAAAAAGAAGTGAAGTATTATTAGGACAATAAAAAAATGGCTAAGGGCATGCTAGGAACCAGCAGGACCACTCTCTTCACAGGTTTAAGGGCATAAGGCTGAATGGCTTTTATTTGAGAGCACTGGGAAACCACACTGTAGAATGGCAGCCTAGTGAATTGGTTCCCTGGAATTTGGTTCACTGTGCTCTGTCATCCAGACACTAGGGGCAGTTTCAGCCCTAACTCTGCCCAAGCTGATGGCAGACCTTGACTTTATGCATGTGATGCTGATTTTACAGACATGCAGAATGCAAGAATTGTGAGGCTTCCCCCAGATTTCAGAAGGTCTGTGAGGCTACACAGTGTACCTCTGGGAGAGCAGTCAGTGAGGCTAAGATAGAGAGGCTGAAAGTACTGTGGGGACCACAGACTGATGGAGAAATTAAGAACATGGAACACTGAGGAAAGCTCTAGGCAGTAAGCAAAACCAGCCCAAGAAAAAGCCATTAGAGCAGCACCTATCAGCAATGCCAAAGGACAGAATGACTCAAGCCTTCTGGACATTGCATGTCACAGTACAGCATGCAGTATTTGCTCCCCTGGTTTTCCAACTTGCTATAGTTCTGCTCTTCTTGTTACTCTCTTTCAGACAGGAATATTCATCCTGTATCATTGTACATTGGAAGTGTTTAACACACTTTCGTTTTTTATAGGGTCTCACAGCTAAGAGTTGGCCTTGAGTCTTCATGGAGTCTGTGGACTTGAACACTTCAGCAACGCTAAATTGATTGCGACCTGGAAACTCTTAGAGAAGCATTTTTCATAATGTGCATGAGACTTTTGGAGGCTGGGCCATAATGTTAGGCTTAGATCTGAACGTCATCCAAGAGACAGCCGGCTTAGGGGTGGGACCTTGAAGGCGCTGTTGCTGATTTACAGTTAGAGGCCGAGCAGGTCACAAGGGGTAGGTGACTGGGGTCGCGGCCTGAAGGGCATTCTTCCCACTCCTCCCCGTGCTCTCTGTTGCCTATCCTCACCACTCAGAAGCGAACAACTTTTATCAGACCACGCCTTCGCACCAGACCACTGCCCGCGCAAGGACTGAAACTTTTAAAACATGACCCCAGTATCTCTCCTTTAAGTTTTGGATGTCAAGTATTTTGTCCAAGCAACGGAAAAAGAGATTAACACAGGTCTTAAAACGTTCTGATAGCCTCCTGATTAGTCTATTGGCTTCCTGAGTCTACTACGTGAGGTAAAAGATACAAGACAATTTCTTTTAACTCAAAATTTAAAAGCAATAGACTTTATCTGTCTTTGAAATTTGTGTGTGTTTAATATTATGATCTTACGATCTTATTTATACTGTTCACCTTTTGAATACTAGGCACTAATTACACATTCCTAAATAGTTCTTTTTAATAATAAAATAACAATTGCTACAAAGAGAAGCAATTTGAAAAAATGAAATTTGCTTCTTAGTGAAGGTACATTTCAGTACAAAACAAAACAAACACAATAGGTCCCTCACGCAAAATAGGCCCCTTTCTTAGAACCTATCTCAAAAATATGCAAACAAAAATTATAAGATTTCTAATGCCAAAGGTCATTACTGCAG
>NW_004524580.1:6326202-6334030 GCF_000260255.1 Octodon degus
ACGCCTGTAATCCCAGCACTTGGGAGGCTGTAAACAGGCCGATCACTACAAGCTGATCTAGTAGTAAGACCCTGTATACCCTGTAGACCCTTCCCTAAATTTTTTTTAAAAAAGTCTGAACTGCATAGTGAAATCCTGTACCAAATATATAAAATTAAAAATTTTAAAAAATTCTGAATAGTTTGCATTTTTGTGCCAGTTAACATACAGTGTAGCTATTTTGGTGTATTTGTGTTGTACCCTGTGTTTTGCTTTCTGATTAGTTTTAACAAGTAGAAAGGTATGTTACCTGCAAGTACTTATTATTATAATGCCAGGTTTCCAAAAGTTGTAACAAATATCTTTGTTGTGTGGCCTATTGAAGTAATATCAATCTAATAATTCTCCTTCAATTATTCTGAATTACAATGAGAATATTTTCAGAATTGGATTTAAATATGTTATTGGTTATTCTTCATATGAAGAGAGAATCTCTCTAAAGTCAGTTTGCTATGGGTAATTTTCTATAGCTTATAATTATTCTAGACAGTTCCAATAGCTCTCTGCGGAAAAAATTCCAATACTTAATCACACTAATTATCAGGAAATACTTTTATTCTTCACTGAAGACCCTAGCTCTTCAATTCAAATCAACTACCTTTTATAGTCTTCCTTATGAATTGTACAGGTAATCCATTATCAACATCAGTCCTGAGCATAACTCGCTTCGTACAATAGTAGAGAGGCTTAATTACATCTCATTTAGCCTCCTTTGTGTTTGAATAAAAATAAATAAATAGTCTTGGAAACTTCTCCAATTTTTTCTTGGATCATATTGTAAAGCACAGCAATTTTTCATATTCTATCAAAATCTTTTCATGAATGTGATGTAGAATGCTGTGACTAAGAGTATTTTAAGCGACAAAAATAATAGAAGGTTTGAATAATGGGGACATACAAAGAGAAAATCAGTTCTATTTAAATGTGCACATACACGAGTTAAATGCCAATGCAATTAACAGAAAACACCAAAGTGCTGAGTCTCATGGGCTTTTATACAATCAGTAAAATAAAATATGCACCAAAAGAAGAATCTAGATCACTTATTGAAGTTATTTCAATGCAGATGTAACTAAGTAAAGGGAAAGAAAACCAGGAACACATGGGCATAAAATACACATAATCATTAATTTAGAAGAATTCCATGTCAATATTTTAATAAAGTGGTTCAAAATTCATAGTCTTAGGAACTTCAAACAACTAAGAAGAGCCGAAAACTTACATATGTGGAGAAATCTTTGTCATGTTTCATTACAGAAAAAATATAGGCAAAACTAGTTTTTCTTTATCTTTTTAAGTCAGTTGCTTTCTCATAAAATACCTAATTGTATTCCTAAGTTGTTGTGAATCTAAGATTAGGCATTTAAGGAGTAGAAAGCATAAATGCCCACAAAAAAAACAGATTTTTATCAGTGAATTCCAGTTTCAATATATTGTGTGTTTTTATTGATTATTCCTTATATGCTAATTACTCCTTTTAAAATTGTTCTATATTCTTTGCAATGGCTTAATGAAGATTGTGTCATTTGAACAAGAATATTATGGTTTAGATTTCAATTACTATTATTACTTTCAATTCCCCTATAACTGTATTTTTCATGCTCAAACAAGCTTTAAGTTGACCCTTGATCTGATGGTATAAGTTATTTAACAGTTATTTTAACTTTATCATACAGAAAAATGCTCATCAAAAGAAAATATCCAGGGGCCAGGGAGATGGCTCAGTAGGATAAGTGCTTCACTGGCAAACGCAAGGATCTGAGCTCAATCCCCGGTTCCACAAAAAAAAAAAAGAAAAGAAAAGAAAAGAAAATATCCTAATTTCTTTTAAAATAATCATTAATTAAAGGGAAATTATTGGGAAATGAGATTTCTAATTTGGAAGAAAATGCACTTAAAAATTATTTTACCTATATATAATCTTTAAAGCATGCTGCATGGAAGGTTATATTTACCAACCCTCAGTTTCCATGGAGTTTAGATGAATAAAATTATATTAGATGATTGGTCAAAAATAAATGTGAATATTGGAAGTGCATATGAATTTCAGTAGATCCTGTTAAGTCCTATCAATATTTGAACATCGAGGAAGACATACACATTGAGAAGGTGGTAGGTTTTTTCATTTACACTTAAATCACATGGTTTGAGATTCTCATTTTAGATAGACTGAAACTATTTTATTTTTAAAGAGTCTTAGTTCTCTAGACAAAGATATGGAAGTTCACCAAAAATTAAAGCTGACATTTCTATAGGTACATGTTATATATGTGTCTGTACATACAGTAAGTTGTGTGTATATCAATATATACATCATAAATTGTTTTCAGAAGCAATTTCCAAAAATTGAGGTACAAATGCACTTTCATCATCTGCTTGCATTTTTTTGCTTATTTGTTTCTTTGTTTTCTGATTAGGGTTTTGCTCCTCCTGGCTCAGCCTCCTAAGTGCTGGAATTGCAGGGATGTGCTACCACTCCAGCGGGTTGCCTGTTAGAATTAATTACTAGTTTTACTGACTGACATAGTAAATGTGAGATATTGACTTAATGAATAAATGTATGAATCTTATTAAAATGGCTGAATATATTTTTTGATGAGAACAATTTCTGAAACAACGATAAATTTGGAATAGGTACATCTTTCATTGATTTCTAACTTCAATAACTTAATCTTTACAAAGCTAGACATTATGAGTCCAAAATCATATAATTTGAGTAATTTTTGGTTTAACTCAAGGAAAAAGGAATTTTCCTTGATAAACTTCCAAATATGTGTATTTTTGTCTGAGTCTTTAGAAGTATTTTTTAAGGATTCTAGGTCTGTCTTTACCAGTGAAAAGTAATGCATTGAATATGAACTCTTAGCCTGAGCTAATACAGTTCTTCTCATAGACCAGTTCTGTGATGGACAGCTATTCCTTCTCTGCACACTGCCAGTGACCTCAGCAAAAGATAAGGAAATTCCAGCAACCAAGTAGAAGAAATAGGTTTTGAACTTCTAAACAGAGTCCACTGTGACTACCCATCATGATTAAGATAAAAAATCTTTCAACTGTCACTAATTTAAATAGGCCTTTTTTTGTTTTATAAAGTCCAACGAACCATTCACAATAGTAATCAATTTTTCCTGTTCCAACTACACCTTTGGTCTAGTTGAGCTATTATAAAGCAATTTTCCTGATGTTTCTATGGCCAAAGCAAAACTGAGTTGAAATACAGGGAGTAGAAATAAGTGATAGAAATAAGACAAAAGGTATTTTCCTCTTTGCATTCACGTCTCTTGCTTATAGCCAGTTTGGGCTTTTTAATGAAGATGGACAGGAGGGGAGTTGTTAATTTGTCTATTTTCATGAGTGTGGGAAGGAATGCCTTAAAATTCTAAAATGTCTTTCATAATTACTGTGCCATTTATTTTCTGAAACAAGCAAGTGGGAGAGTGATGACATGCAGAGGCAATTAAAATGAGTGGTCAGAAAGACAAATTTATAGGTTTTTTTCTACTTTCCAAAATAGCAACTTTTTGCTCCTAGTAAAATAAGTAGAAGGCTTTTGTACAATACATCTCATGTGATCTTTGTTTGTTCATTAGTGTATTGCCTCTTATATGACAATTGCTTTTAGTATGAACTTTTGATATAATGATGAACGACACAAGTAAACTCTTTTCTCTCAAGAACTTATAGACTAGAAGGAAAAGATAGAAATTTAACAAATATGAAACTGGAAAATGTTAGACAGGGATGGACTTCTCACTATAGGAAAGATATACAACATGAAACAGACAAATAATCTATGATAGGAAGTAGAATCTTGATTTTAAAAAATCCATTACACGTATCAGAAACTACTGAGGTAATCACTATTTGGAGAATGTACACCCAGAGAGGCAAGCAGTTCCAAGGTTAGGTGAAACGACAGTTTGCAGTCAGATTTTTTTTTCATTTATTCAGAATACTACTTGCTGGGCAGGAAACAGATAATCCCAGGATGGACCCCAGGCAGAAGGCCTCTACTAATAAATAGATCAAGAAGCAACATACCTTTTACCAGCACTATGGGAATAGAGAAAAAAAAATCTAGGGCTGGCCAGATAGCTCAGCAGATTAAAGTGCCTGCTTCGGTAGAGCACAGCAGCTGGGTTCAATCACCTCCAACTCCCTGACACCCCCCTCCCCGTGCCATGCCGGCCCCGCCCCTGGGCACCCTAAGAAGGTGATTGAGACTGGGCATGGTGCCTGTAATCCCAGCTCTTGGGAGGCTGAAAATAGGAAGATCACTAAGAGTCCCATCTATGTAGTGAGATCCTGCACACCCTGTAGACCCTGCCCTAAATTAAAAAGAAAAGAGAAGAAAAAGGAAAAAAGAAATGCTAGGAAAAAAAAATCTTAAATGGGTCTGATTCTCACTAAGGTGACACAAGGAACTGACATAGATAACATTTCACTCAAGATATCTGCCAAATGTTAAAAACACAAGGCACAAGATTAAGAAACACAAACTGAAAAATTAAAGAAAAGCATTTAGTAGTCTTCATGCGCTAAAATACTAGGATTGGAGGTCAGAATTTACTGTGTAATTACCCATGGATTTCACTGGAGAGCTAAACCCAAGATCACACCGAAGCCAAAATTAGGCAAATCCTTAATAGTACTGAAATGTAGCCTCAACCTCAGCCCTGGTTGATTGATAATAGCCAGTTCATACTCCACACGCCTAGCAACAGAAAAATTGAATGCTTTAGGAGAAAGTTCACATCACTTACATTATCACTAATATTTTATCTAATATTCAAGTTTTAAAATTTTGTAATGATAGTTCTATTAAAACAAAAGATAATTCTAGATAATGAAATGTATTTGGCTCAACAGACAAGACTTAAAAATAGGTATGTGAAGGAGTCCCCTCCAGGTTCCCTTCTAGGTCCAAGAAGTTAATATTTGGAATCCCAAAGATACATTAATGGAATCTCACCAAGTTAATTCCAATCGCATTTGGCAGTGCGACCCATGGTGAAAGTAAAGACACTAAAACATACTTAAAATTATTGGGGAGCCAAGGGGCCCTAAGTCCAGCCATGAAGATGACTTTCTGGAACAAAGAGGCTGACCCAGGGAGCCACCCGGGTTTTATTCATGGAAGAGTGGCTTGAGGAGGAATGACTGAGAATTATGGGAAGTAGGTGAATACTGTGAGCTGAGCTAGGTAGGCGGCCTACATTTACCTCTGCCATATGCAGAAAATGTAATTTGCATTATGCTATTGAGATGGTATCTGATGTTTTGGCGATATGGTACTCAGCCAAATGGAGACAGTCACTCTTCTTTCAAGAACAGCTGCTCAGGTGGTCCTCCACAGGTATGCACATCATCTTCAAGAAAACAGATAAATCATGGGAAAAATAGATTTTTCTTGAAATACTTGGAATTTAGAAGAGAAAGTGAAATACTAGAACTGAAAGATAGAGTAAGGTTGACACTGCCAAGGGAGGCTTGAGCTCAGCTGGCTGTACTTTCCAAGTGTCAGTGACCTCAGCAGGTGGACTACTGTTGATCTTTTTTTTTTCTTTTTTTTAACATTTATTTAGTGTGTGGGTGTGGGTGTGTGTGTGTGGGTGGGTGGCCAGCTCAGCCCACCAGGGGGCGGGGCTGGCTGGCATGTGGTGCTGGGGGATCGAACCGCGGTCCCTGTGCTTTGCCAAGCTTGTTCCAAGTAGGTGCTTTAGACCACTGAGCCATCTCACCAAACCTACTGTTGATCTTTTGATGCAGCAAATGCGAGATCAAAACTCTAGTCTGTGTGACTTTCTAGATCAGTTTTGCACCATGCAGAAGTCCTTGTTGAAGTATGTGGGTGTGTAACCTCAGGAAGAAAACAAACTAAAAGATTTTAGGAAATGAGTCCAACAGAACCTCCTGAAAGCTCAGAGGAAAGGAATAAGAGAAAACCACAATCACTTCTACAAAAGCCTCATTTCTGTTGGCCAGTGTTCCTGATCTAGGCTACATCAACAGGTGTGCAATGGCACCTCTCTGCTGTTTAATTTTCCTTCATCTAATAACATATGTTATAACTCAACCTATAATATGCTTATTTATCACCTGTATGTCTTCTTTGGTCAGATATTTGTTAGTATCTGTATATTTTGGACAGTAGCCCCTCATCAAGTAAGTCTTTTGAAGATATTTTCTCCCAGTCTTTATTTTGCTTCTCATTCCCTTCATGTTGTTTTTTCAGAGCAAGAGTGGTCAAGTTTGTTGTATGTATGTCTTTGTCATTGAGTGTGCCATTGATGTGTTGTCTAAAAAGTCATCATCAATCTCTAGATCTTCTAGATTTACTTCCGTATTACATTCCAGGAGTCTTGTTCTTTTGCATTTTATGTTTAGACTGATGGTCCATTCTATAATGTATTTTTGCACTCATACAAAACCATGTAATTGTACAAATGAATGGCATACCATGTGTACACATCACATGTATTTGTCTTTCTGTATCTGGCTTATTTCATTTAGTATAGGGATATCTCCCATTTCATGTTTGTTACCTCAATGATAAATTAATTTTATTTAGCTCACAAAGCAGTATTTCTTTTTTGTAACATTGACAACATCCTTTCTTCTAGCCTTTTGAAATGTACAATATGTCTTTATTATCTATGCCCATTCTGTACAAAGGCGCATTCTAACGTCTTCTTCCTAAAGGAGTGGCTAAGAATCCTTCTCCATCCCTCCTTACAAACACATCTCCCTGAACTCTGGTAGCCATCATTCAGCTCTCAAATTCTATGTGATCATCCTTTTCCTAGATTCAGTATAGGAGTGAGATCGTGCAGCATTTGTCTTTCCTTGCCTTGCCTGGATTATTTCATTCATATCAGAATATGCAATTTCATCCATGTTACCTCAAATGATAGAATTTCATTCTGTTTAGGTCTAAATATTGTATTTCTGTATCATTTATTCATCAGTTGAACACATAGGTTGTTTCCATTTCTTACCTTTTATAAACAGTACTGAAATGAACACAGGAGTGCAGATGTTTCTTCCACATACTGATTTCATTTGCTTTGTATATATATATAGATAGATAGATAGATAGATAGATAGAGATATAGATATATATCAGGTGAAGCTGCTAAATCATGTGATAATTCAGTTTAATTTGTTCACATCCTGTTGTCATCCATAGTGGCAGTACTAGTTTCACATTGCCACCAACAGTGTTCAAGTATCCCCTGTTCTCCACGTCCTCACCAGCACTTATTACCCTAATCTTTCTCATCGATAACCATTTTTACTGTAGTAAAGTAATATCTCATTGTGGATTTGATTGCATTTCCCTCACAATTAGTGATATAGAACATGATTTGTCATGTTCTTGTTGGTCACTTCTTTGTCTTCTTTCAAGAAATGTCTATTTTGATTTACTGTCAACCTTTTAACCAGGTCATTGTTTTTCACTATTGAAATTTATTGTAGACGTTAACCTCTTGTAATACGTATAGTCTGCAAATCTTGTCTCCCATTCTTTGCATTGTCTTTGCATCACTCTAGTGATTGATTACTCTGCTGTACAGAGCTTCTTATTATATGATTCCATTTGTCCATGTTCACTTTTGTTTCCTGTGTTTTGAGGTTCTTATCCAATTAATACCTTTCATTCACATTGCTTTGTAATAATAGTTAGATAATGGCAAGTTACAAATTTAAATCTTTAGTCTATTTTGAGGGGTGTTTTGTAGTCAGTATTTACAAAGGAAATGATTTAATACATGACTCATAATTTATA
>NW_004524580.1:6334240-6336322 GCF_000260255.1 Octodon degus
TCTGCACTGGGAAGGCCCAAAGGCCAGTGGTAGAAGCCAGAAAGTCTGCACAAGTGGGATGAAAGATCTGTGCCAGTAGGCTGAAGGCTAGAGCCAAGAAGTGATGCTCAAGGTAAGGACCAGAGCTATCCTGAAGAGATCCATAGCCATCCTCAGTGACAGTGAGGGCACAAGATCCTCCAGCAATACAAACAGCCAAGTTCATATCAAGGAAACCATCCTGAAAATTTCCCCAGGAGAATCAAGAACATACCATCTTTCCATCTAGTTCTCCTTTTATGCTATTGGTGAAATTCCACAGGTGGGCCTTCTACACTAGAACTACACTGATTCAGTTCAGCTGAGTGCTACAAGTTGACCATTAGCTAATCCACCACAATTGTCTAACCAGTAGCAAACAGAGGTTCTACTTCTTTTCCTCTACATGTGGATAGTAACTTTATATGGTGAACATTCAATTGAATAGCACATTCGCTGTCCTTTCTCTAATGCATGTTCTTAACGCCTTCACTGAAAATCATTTGACTGTAGATATACAAGATTTATTTCTAGGCTATTTACTCTGTTCAATGAGTGTGGTTCTCTGTTTTAATGTTAGAGCAGTGCTGTTTTAATTTGTACAACCATGTAGTATATTTTGAAGTCAAGTAAGCATACTATCTCTTGCTGTGTTCTTTTTGCTCAGATAGATTTGACTATTAAGCTTTTTGTGGCTTTATATAAACTTTTGGATATTTTCTAGTTTAGTAAAGAATGTTTGGATTTGGTAAGCATTGCACTGAGTTTATAAACTGCTTTGAGTAATGTGTTCCTTATAAAAATACTGATTTTTCTATCCATGAATGTGTGATATCTTTCCACTTTTTTGTGGATCTTCCTCAATTTCTTTCACC
The DNA here is from genome assembly GCF_000260255.1 of Octodon degus. Taxonomy (NCBI): domain Eukaryota; kingdom Metazoa; phylum Chordata; class Mammalia; order Rodentia; family Octodontidae; genus Octodon; species Octodon degus. The sequence goes on from NW_004524580.1 coordinate 6,335,134, forward strand.
AATGTTTTATAATTTTTATTAGAGATCTTTTACCTTTCATTAATTTTATTTGAGATTTTTAAGGTACTGAACATGAGATTATTTTCTTAATTTATATTTCAGATAGTTCACAATATTTTTTAATACCTTTAGTGAAGCATATACACTTTAGTGCCTATGTATATGACAATAATATGAGATATATAAGGCATGTATCAACACTGCTCACATTGGGTGTTGACATCATATTTAGCAACTTGGTTACATCCATTTATTTTAAAACTTTTTTCATAGTTTTTGCTTTTTCTAAGAGAAAGATCATCGTATCTGTGAACAGTGACAATTAACTTTGATTCTAATTTGGATACCTCTTATTTCTTTCTCTTGTCTGATTGTTTTGGCTCAGATTCCCAGGATTTTATTACATAAAATTAATGAAAATGGGCATCCTTGTCTTGTTTCAGATCTTAGAAAACTTTCAGTCTTTCCTCATGAAGAATAACATCACCTATTTGTTATTCTATATAGCTATTGTTATGCTGATGTGTGTTCTTTTTACAAGTTAATCTTTAAGTGTTGGATTTTTTGAAGTGTGTTTTCTATATCTATGCAGAAGACAGTATTGTGGTATACTTTTGAGTTAATACTTGAAAAGGCTATAAAGTCTAACAGGGCAGCACTTCTGCTACTTTTGAACAACTGAGCCCATATTGTCTAGAGAAGCACCTGGTATACAATAGCCTCTCAAATACCTAGGTGTTGATGTAATGAAAGATGTAAAAGATTAGTACAGGGGAAATTATAGTGCCCTACAAGGGAAATTGAGGAGGCTATCAGAAAATGGAAAGATATTTCTTGCTACTGGATAGGAAGAACCAACATAGAAACATGGCAGTACTTCAAATCTTCTATACAGATTTAATGCAATCCCAATCAAAATATAATTAATATACTTCATAAACCTAGAGAACATATTAATGACTTTAATTTGAAACCAGAAAAGACCTAGAGGAGCAAAAGCAATTCTGGACAACAGTGGCAAACCAGGGGAGATAACAATCTCAGATCCGAGATTATACTATAAAGCTAATGTGAGAAAATGAGCATGGTATTTGAAAAAAGAAAGCAGGCTTTAGGATCAGTGGAGCATAATAGAAGATGCAGCCACCTTATCTTTGACAAAAGAGCTGGATATGTTCACTAAAAGAAA
>NW_004524580.1:6336757-6338049 GCF_000260255.1 Octodon degus
TCATTGGTCATTTAAGAGATGAAAATTAAAACAACACTGAGATTTCATCTTACCCCAGAAAATAAAATGGCTATCATCAATACATCAACTGATAACAAATGCTGGAGGGCCTGTAAAGAAAAAGGAGCCCTTATTCACTGTTGGTGGAGTGTAGACTAGTACAACCAGTGTGGAAATCAGTGTGAGTATTCCACAAAAAAACTGGGATTGGAGGTTCCACTCAACTCAGTCATTCCTTTTCTGAGTATTTTCCAAGAAGAATTCAAATCATCATACCTCAATAAGAAAGTGCACCCATGTTTATAACAGCACAATTTGTAGTACCTAAATCCTGGAAACAAGCCATATGTTTATCAGCTGAAGAATGGATATAAAAAGATGTGTTGTTTTATATAATGGGGTACTACTCAGCCCTAAAAAGGATAAAATAGAGTCTTCTGTAGGTAAACAGATGCAACTTGAGACCATACTCATAAGTGAAATAAATCAGACCCATTTGTGTAAACATCATTTTGTCTCACTAGTGTGAAAAAGCCAACAAGTAAATAGATCTGAAATGTATAAAAGGTATTGTGAATTGGGAAGAAATTTTTCACAAGAAAAGACAAACTGATTGGGGAAGGGGAAATGAAGACAGGAAAAAGATATATGTATATACAAGGTAGTTAAGATTCTTATACAGCTAGTTTATCTTAGTTCATAAAAAGAAAGGCTTGTGCTAGTCTTGTATAGACCAGATAGCGTACATATATCTTCTACTCCAAATAATTACTAGGAAGACAACAATACACAATTTATCAACTATTATAACTGTCCTACTAACTTGTTTTGAAACTTGGTTTTATTGTTACATTTATCTGGGAATGGGTAAAGAACAACTGGGAATGGGTAAAGCAGAAAACAAAGAAGGAAAATTGTGTGTGTGTGTGTGTGTGTGTGTGAGGTAAGGTAATTGTACTACTAATTTCTATTGGTTTATTGAAAGGAACAGTCAACATTCAATTGTTTGGTCAGTCTTGCGTGCCTGTACTTGGTAAGCTGAGTGACTACTTTGAAGATAAAAATGTGCAATATAGTAACCATTACTCATTTCCTGTCATCCTGTCTTGAAATTCTGTATTGTTTTCATTGTTTTTGTGCTGTTTTGTTTCTACTATTTTGGTTGTTTTTCTTTTTTTTCCCCGTTGCAAATAAAAGAAATGGGCTGGGAAAAAAAGCTTAGCGGAATGAGCGCTTGCCTGGCAAGTGCAAGGTCCTGAGTTTGATCCCTGGTACCACCAAAAATAAATAAA
>NW_004524580.1:6339154-6347993 GCF_000260255.1 Octodon degus
AGAGAGAGAGAGAGTGGTGTGTGTGTGTGGCCAGCTCAGCCCACCAGGGGGCGGGGCTGGCTGGCATGTGGTGCTGGGGGATTGAACCGTGGTCCCTGATGCTTTGCTAAGCTTGTTCTAAGTAGGTGCTCTAGACCACTGAGCCATCTCTCCAGCCCGGAGCTTCCAGTTTTAGTTTTTGGTGATTTCAAAGCATCATATGACAGCAATATATGCACACCCATGTTTCTAAGAGCACAATTTGTAATAGCTAAATCTAAGAAATAGCCCATATGCCCATCAATGGATAAATGGATGAAGGACATGTAGGTTTTATATCTAATGGAGTACTGCTCTGCCATAAGTAAGGATAGACTTCAGACATTTCCAAGGAAACAGTTCCACCTAGATAATGTAATTGTAAGTAAAATAGACCTGACACACATGTGTATATATTTCATTGTTTCTCTTCTATGAGAAACTTAAAGAGTAAATAAAGGCCAAGTTGGAGTATGGATATTGGGAAGTAGGATGAAAACATTCAAATGAGAAGGAGAACAAAACAAAGGGCAGGAGAAAGCCAAAGAAAAGAATAGGGGTAAAAAAAACATTTATAACGGGGGAAGGAAAACAACAGGAACAAAGTCTAATAAATCGAGAGGTGAAGCCAGATTGAAAAGAAAGGAAGAGAATGGGAAAAGGAAAGAATTAAAACACATTATGTACAGGTACAAGTTCCCTAGGATGAATGCCATCATTACATGTGGCAACAATGTACATCAGCTCATGAATACTTAAAATTAATTCTAAAAAAGAAAATGCAGACTCTTCTACCCCATAGACTTGAAGTATGTCTGAGAGTCTTCTCTTTTAATAGATTATAGGTAGCTGCAATGCGACTGGTAATATATCACACCCTGAGTAGCAAAATCCAGAAAAGAAGTGCATAGGAAAATATCAAAGGTTGACAAATACATGAGTTACTATTTAAACAGTTGGAATGACTACAAAAAGAGTAATTAAGGCCTCACCTTCCTCTCTCTACTACAAGGTGGCAAACCTCTGTGGGCACAAATCACCTTTACTACACTTCCCCTACAATGAAGCAATTATGTGGTGAACAAAAATACGAATATTAAGCAAACAATCAGCCAGACCATATCGTACTCCATTGATGCAGACAGGTCTAGGTCAAAAAACCCTGTGGTTTCAACACCTGGGACGCACAGTTATTCTTCCAGGTAGAGCTGTGCACGATCAACGTTTGTCTCTATAGGACAAGATATATTGGCTATTGGGAAGGAAGGCAAAACCTGGAAAAACAGAAATATTATTTTCTTCCTGAAAAGACTTGGCCATAATTGTGCGGGACGGCCTAAATCCTGGTGTTGATGTATGTTTTTAAGTCTTGGTGAGCTGTCATTCACCACCTCACTGCCAACCCCCTCAAAGTCTCCACATACTGATCTGCCTAGAAACTGCTTAATAATAAGTAGCTGCTCCTGAGAAAGACCAGTCGTAATAATTAAATAACTTACTTTCCCCTGCTTATCTGAGAGGCAGTGTGTTTTCAATATTTCAATCTCGCGCATATTTATATATAATATAACCTATCCATAACTTATTATCTATTTCAGACATGTTATTAACATTTTTGTTTTTATTTAGAATTCTATTTTTCTTTTTAGTAATAACTGAGGCCCATAGTATGTTGGAAAATAAATTTTTAAAACCACAAAACTAATTTCATGAGAATTCTCATAAGAAAAACAAAAGAATTTTCATAAGATTGGAACTTCAGTGAAACTTATTTTTTTTTATTGTATTTAGGACAGGGTCTACAGGGTCTCACTACACAGATCGGACTCATAGTGGTCTTTCTGTTTTCAGCCTCCCAAGTGCTGGGATTACAAGGGTGCACCACCATGCCCAGTCTCAGTTGCTGTCTCAGCACACCCCGGGAGCGGAGCTGGCACAGCACGCCGGGGATTGAACCCTGGCCCCTGCGCTCTGCCTAAGCAGGCGCTTTAGTCCACTGAACTATCAGGCCAGCCCAAAGCTTGATTGTTAAATCTATTTTCAGGTACCTTTCATGATTACTTAATAAATATGATCAAAGGGGCTGTGACGATAGCTCAGTGGTCTAAGAGCTTGCCTGGCAAGTGCAGAAAGCTGGGTTCAAGCCAGCTACGAAAACCAGGCGTGGTAGTGCATATCTGTACTCCCAGCACCAGGAAGGCTGAAACAGGAGGTTCACTATGAGTGCGAGCTGCATAATGAGATCCTTTTCCAAATGCATGAAATTTTAAAAATAATAAATACATTAAAAATAATGATAACATAACCAAGGTTTTTGAGAAGCCTATGTAATTATTTCCTATGCAACTGAAAAACAAGATTTTGTTTTTTTCCACTGGTTATTACATAGTCAATACCACAAAGTTACTATTTTATTTTTAATTAAGGCTTTTAAGTTTCATGCATTACATTTCATTTGGAGTTCACAGAGCTCACTATGTCAATCTTAGTCCAGGGAGACAGTCTTACTCTCTGCTACTCCTAGAACTCATGAACCATACATCTTCATGAGGTTTTAAAATTATTTTCTTTTCAGCTGCCAAGTGAAAATATAGAAAACTGGTAGTAATAATAATAAGCCATTTCTATGGAAATGGTGTAGATATTATTTAATCAATCTTACTAGGTGATGAACAATTCATGAATGGGTTTTGAAATTCAATAAGCAGTTCATGAATACTTGAATTGAGAGAGCCTGTTTAAAAAACAAAAAACCGAAACTGGTAAATACCCTGGGTAACAAATACTATCCCACTGAATTCAAAGTGGATGTGAAACATCTCAGTTTTAAACCTATGCTGAGTGCGCTCCCTGCAGTGAGCCAGTCGAGGTGTGACTACAAGGTAATGACATTCATTTTCTTGGGTGGCTTATAAAGCCAGCTCTGGGCACAATTCAAGAAGAGGAGTCCCCAGAATGCTTTAGGCCACAGCAGCAGTATAGTAAGCAGCATAGACTCTCCCCAGGCCATTTGTAAGAAGGCCAGCACTCACTGTGATGTTTGTTAATAACTGTTCTTGTTGTCTTATTGTCAGACTTTGTAAGTTGGCATAAGGTGCTTTGAAACCGAGGGACTCTCTCCTTGGGTCCTTGGAGAGCACGATGCTGGAGTGCCATTCCTATCTGCAGAGTGCTGGAAAAGAAAAGAAAATCACATCCCTCGTATTACCAGTGCACGTCCCAACTCCTCCGCGGATACATTTTTAATTGCTCTCCTTAAAAGCTTGATGTGGACACCTTCGAAATAAACACCTCTCCACCATTAGCCTATTACAAGTGAACAGCCTCTCAGTTCTCCCTTGATTTTCAGAGGAAAAAAAAAGGGGGGGGGTGCTTTTAGAAACTGTTCTGAACTACAGTTTCTCTGAACATTTTCCTTTCCTGTGGGTGATCTTCTAGCCTATCAGGTATTTGAAATCGCACAGAGCTTCACACGTGGGCCTGCAATCGTGTGGGCGCAGCGTGTAATCTTGGGGCCCAGAAGGCAGCTCGCATTCCCAGGGAGCTTATTTCCAGAACTGTTGCGGCACCAGCTCTCCAGGGAGCTGAAGCTGCCAGTCCACCCTCCTGTCTCCCTTGGAGGAGGAAAGGTAGTAGCAACAGCCCGTGTGGGTAGAAACAGAAACGCGAGACTGGAGGAGGAGGGGAAGGCGGTCTGCGCTCTGCAGTGTTGGAATAAATGATACAGCTTGATGTCGAGGCTGCTCTTGTCCCTGGGCCTAGACTGGAGACAAGCATGGCGTTTCCTCCCACCTTTCTAAATTAGCAAACCTAATCCTCTCTAAGCACCTGGCTGTCTTGCTCTTAGGCCACCTCAGTGTCTGTCTCCTTTCATATGTCATTTTTATACAAAACAATAATACAGTTTCCTGCTTTAAGACATTCACTGGGAACTTACTGCCTTATTTTCTCCCCAAAGACATGAGTGTTTAAAATTACATCTTTGCATCAGAATTTCAAGCATCAGAATAATAAAGAGGCCATGTCAACAATAACTAAATGGCTCAGTGAAAAATAAATCACAATCTAGTTTCCAAAAGGAATCCTAAGATTCTTATTGCTGGCATGAAGTTATGTTTAAAATGAAATAACAGGTTACATTAACTGTTAGGTTTCTAGCTTTTCTCTCCCTGTCTCAGAAGGGAAGAATAATACAGGATGTAACATGATTTATTTGGAATGACATGAATCTCTAATTATAGAAATCAATTTTTAGCTGATTTGATGAATGCTGAAAATTTTGTCTTAGCAATATATTAGTGTGTCCCTTTATACCGTATCATAAATGTTTAAATCTTTTTGCTCCTGTGAATTCAGCTCAACCACTAGTTCTATACCCTGTTGCAATTAGATGGAAAAAAAAAACAATTCCCAAGGTAGAAGTGGAAAGACTCAAAAAGCCGGGTGGAAAGATTTCCCTTTGAATTTCTTAAACACCATCAGATAGGCTGTGAACTTGCCTGCACAAGACTGTGTCCAGCAGCAATACTCTCTAACTGTAGCTATATCCTTCACAAGAATAGTCTGGTGTCTTATGCAATCGGCCATTATTTTGGTTCAGTTCATACAGAAAAGAAGACGAGAAAGCTTTAAATGTTCCAGTTTCTTTAAGCTCCTGAAGACATGCACAGAATTGGCAGCCCAGTCAGTTCTGGATCTATAGCCTATTACCCAGCCAGATTGGTATCTGTAGCCTAGTTATTTCACACACCTCTTGCCTTTGGTGTCTGTGAAGGCTTACATACAAAAAGGAAGCAGCAGGCACAGGAAAGAGGAGATAAATATAAACATAGAAAGGTAGTAAAGGGCCAGGGAGATATTTCAGCGGACTAAGGGACTAAGAGCCTGCTTGGGCAAGCACAGGGATGGGGGTTTGATCTCTTGTACTACATCCATGCTAGCCCTGCCCCACCAAGTCTGGGTGTGGTAACACATGCCTGTAATCCCAGTGCTGGGGAGGCTGAAAACAGGAGCACTGGTAAGATAGGACAGTCAAAGCTGCCTGTTGAGACCCTGTGCCACACATACACACACACACACACACACACACACACACGTGCACACACATACGCACATGCACAATTGAAAGGTAGTAAAGTTGAATATACATTTAATTCTTCTAGAGCAGTTTCAAATAGGAAAATAGCCCAAGTATAAAATTGATGGAATTAAAAAAAAAAGACACATAGGAAAAAATATCCAGTTATGTGGCCATTTCACACTGCATCTGAGAGTTCTCCTTCAGGAGTTTGTGGGGGACACCATCTTATTGTATTTTTTATAAACATCTTTACAAATTCAACATTTCAAGTATGCGTTAAAGTGTGTAAAGGAGCTGGTATGAGAATTACTTACTTTTAGATGTGTTCCTGTTGCTGTTACTGAGCATCCCCACTTTTGAAAATGATGAGATTGCTTAATATTGTGAAAATTTATGTTGAGAAATCTCATGAAGAAAACCTTCACTGGGATTACCATTTGATAATGTGTGAAATAGTGAATCCTAATACCACAGTTCTGTTGGAATGGAAACTGCACATTTCAAGAAGAATATTCTAAATACACCGTAAAGATTTAGTCTTATTATTTTAGATACTTTGAGCACTGTAAAATCATTATAAATTCTGGTAAAGCTGAGTCAGTCTCAGGCCTAGTTCTTCATAAAGAGGATTAACTACACTCTTAAAACTCCATGATTTCTTCAAGTTTGCACAAAATGTTTCAGTTTTCAGGGAAGTTATATAATTCCAAAATAACCTAAATATGTTTGTAGTTTCAGTCAATAGGGGATGGGTATGTGTATTAGTATACACTATTAGCAAGAATATGGAATACAGATTCACCTGACAAGAATTATGCTCTGTGTTCTAGCATCTACTTGCTTTTGGGGCCTGACAAATCATATAATTATAGTCATAAGTTTTTGGTTTGCAGACTTGTAAAGTGGAGATAAAAATTTTTCTCACAGAATTTTTATGAAGATTTGAAAAATAAAAGAGTCCAATACAAAATATATGTCTCCAGGACATATGAAATGCTATTTATTATTATAAATCAAAAATGAATTTTAAACTAACCTGTTTTGAAATTGTTTCATTGCTATTTTATCTTTTTTCTTATTAAAATAAAAATCCGAAAAATCAAAAATTAATGAATTTTAAGGGCCAGCCAGAGAGCTCAGCAGATTAAAGCTCTTACTTAAGCAAACACAAAGGTCAGAGGTTCGATTCCCATCCTACTGTGCTGGTCCCACCCCCCTGGGTGTGCTGAGATGGCGATTGAGACTCACTTGATGGCGCCCACCTGTAATCCCAGTGCTTGGGAGGCTGAAAAACAGAAAGGATCGCTATGAGTCTGACCTGTGTAGTAAGACCCTGTAGATCCTCTACTAAATAAATTTTTTAAAAATAGAATTTTAAATTGCTGTGAATTTAACTGCAATTTGAGTAAAGAGCATCAGATTAGTTACAAACATTGCACAGAATATCATTGTAATGTGTTGAGAAATGATCTTAACATCTCTCAATAACCTGTGTACAAATGTTTAAGGTGTTCAGAAACACCTTAAAATATTATTAAACATCAAGGGAAGAGATTCTTCACAAATATATATTTTGACTAGCCAGTCTCTTGTATCAACAATGGAATTCACATAAAATCAGTAAGTTTAAACAGTTCATATTTTTAAAAAAAAGTCAACAAGATTGAGGCAGTCCAAATAAGGAAAATCAAACCAGTTTCAAAACTGATTTCATTTTTCTGAAATGATAATAAAACATTCAGGAGTAATTGAAATGAAGCCATACTGTCCACCATTAAAGCAAGCACAAAGAGGAGGGAAAAAAAGAGAGAGAGAGGAGAGGAGGGTCCAAGCTGATCTCTGGCAGTCCATTGTTTCTGCAGTGAAAAAGACAGCCTGATTAAGCTCTCATCCCACCCAGACCTGCATCAGACTCCGTTCACCCAGCAGTGAGTCACCGCTCTGATGCTTGGTGGCCCTGAGCTGAGCCAAAGCAGTGATTAAGTAGCTTAGAGTTTGGAGCTGGAGGCACCTGTGAGCTCATTCTCCTTCATGCTTAAGCTGCAGCTGATGCTGGAGGACAGCACATAACTGCTAGGGCCTCGGGAGGATGGTCTTGTGCACCCCATCTGAGGAGTTGTGCCAGCGGGGTCCGCACTCAGCAGATGTATGAGGGCTAGGGAGCTCTTGGGCTAATTTGTTTTGCATATATGGAAATGTTTTCAAATATAAATTATTAATTGTACTTTTTTCTTTTAGTTTTTTTTTTGTTGTTGTTTGTTTGTTTTATGTATTCTGTGCAGGATCTCACTACTCAGCTCAGACTCCTAGTGATCCTCCTGTTTTCAGCCTCCCCAGTGCTGGGATTACAGGCATGCACCACCACACCTGGACTCGGTAACTGGCTCAGCGTGCCTGAGGGCAGCACCAAGGATTGAACCCTGGTCTCTGTGTTTGCCTAAGCAGGCGCTTAGTCCAGTGAGCTACCTTGGTGGCCCTTAATTGTACTTTTAAATTGACTATAGCAATGAATTTTCCTTTAACCTGCACTCCAAGTGGCACACAACAAACCACTACAATACAAAACATTTCTTTACTCAACATACAACTATGCTATTCTTGTAAATAAAACATCACTTTTTGTTCCTGGAGTCTGTAATACTTAACACTGCTTTTGTCACATGGGAAGACACTATTGTAATAATCCCCAAAGATCTTTTTGAACTATTCAATATGGTCTCAGATAATTGATCTAGGAGGCTATGGAAGATGCCAGCTAGTTTCATTGCTTGAGTACCAAGGCAATGCTACCATGGTTACTGGCTCAAATTGCATGTCCAATGACTCTGAATACCCATGTCTTGAATACTCAGACACTGATAGAGCTCAGTTCCACTTGCACAGTTTCATGACTAATATGAACATTTATGTGTCCCTTATTTAAGCATGCTAAATGCATGATGATGACTTTATTCAATATATCATTGTGTAGCATTGCTCAAAATGAGTATCTTTGGGGCAGTTAGGAGCACAAAATGCTTTTATATAGAAAGTGATCCAGATACATAGATTGGATCCAGTGCTTTGGTAGGCTCATAATCAAGAACAGACTGAACTGCCCAACTATATAATACTATTATGATAAACAAATTTATTAAATGTATCAAACAGGCTTAAGTTCATTTTCAGCTACAAGGTTAACATGAATATTGTTCTTCCAGTAGAAAGAGAATTATAATAAAATAAACATAACAAATTCATGGTACTTAATAGCTCCACTCTGACAGCATGTGCCTCTCAGAATTTTTTTGTTGTTGTTTTGTTTTGTATTTTAGGGAAGCATCTCCAGGGTCTATACTGGACTCGTAGTGATCCGCCTGTTTACAGCCTCCCAAGAGCTGGGATTACAGGTGCACGCCAGCATGCCCAGTCTCAATTGCCCACTAAGTGCGCCCAGGAGTGGGGCCAGCACGGCAAGCCCAGGGATCAAACCCCCAGCCCTTGCACCTGCTTGCAGGCACTTTAATCCACTGAGCTATTTGGCCGGCCTTTACCTCTCAGAACTTTAAGGCTTCAGTTTCTGCATCTTGGTTCCAGAGGCCTTGTGCAGGAGCTCAACAGTGTTAGACATCGCACTGAATTCAGTGAGAATCCACACTCTGGAATCCATATGGCACTTACCTCATTTGAAAAAAAAGTGGAATTCTCTGGGTCATGGTTTTCCCTTTGGTAAAGCAGTGTGGAAAATGTAAGGTTTTTTTT
>NW_004524580.1:6349138-6352682 GCF_000260255.1 Octodon degus
GACTCATAGTGATCCTCCTGTGTTCAGCCTCCCAAGAGCTGGGATTACAGGCACGCACCACCACACCCAGTTTCAATTGCCTTCTCAAAGCGTCCCGGGGTTGGGGTCTGCATGGCGCACAGATCGAACCCTAGTCCCTGAGTCTGCCTAAACAGGCGCTTTAATCCCCTGAGCTATCTGGCCGGCCCCAGGCTAGCCATCTCGAGAGCTAGCAATATCACACCCAGGAAGGGCCTTGCCACCATTCACCCTCAGAACTATGGGACCAGTCAGTGAGTTAATTCAGTAATCACACATCCTTAATCTCATCATCACACCCCTAATCCTAGTACCACCCACTTAGATCCAGCCACCTCTGAAAAACCCCACCTATGAGTGCATGAGGCTTCCATGGGACATCTAGACATACCCCATAACAATAACATTTATGAGTTACTTTGGGATATAAAAAGAATACTAAAATTAAACTTTCACTGGGCTCTGTAAAATATGGGCATACTAACATGTTCTACTTAGATTTAAATTTAGTATCATAGTTACTTTTGATTTGTATTTATATTTTGTATATTATCCTTTTATATCATTTGCTCAGATGTCTGATTCACTAACAAATGCTGTGTCTTCCTCACATGCCTGCATATCTTCTTTTGGGACGTACAATAACGTGTTAGAGAGGACAAGTGTTTTGTCTGTTTACAGAATTGGTTGAGTAAAAGACAGTGATTTTTTTTATTTCATCTTTTAAATTTTAATTTAGTCTTTAACTTTTTCAATTTATATATATTTTTTCTTTTGTAAAAGTAATAGATTTTGAAAGCTTAGATAAAATAAAAGAACCACTTCATACATTGATAAAACAACGGTACAAAGGAGCACACTGCACAGACAGGACCCCATTGAGCATGAATTTGAACTGTAATCTTAGCTGACATTTATCTAAAATTGTCTCCAACTTTGTCATTACACCACTACAGGTACAAGTTTGAGTGGCCCATAAATCAGTGGTTCTCTAATTCTGTCTGAAAAATCAAGGCTGATGTATTTAAATTTATCTGAAGTCCCAAGGACCTCAGAAAATGAATTATTAAATGGAGATATATGGTTCCCTAAGAGGTGGCGGACATGACACTACGGGCCATAAAAGCTCCACACTCGCTCCAGTCTTGCAGCTTACCAAGGTTCTCTATTTCACAGCAGAAGGCATTAAAAAAAAAAAAAAAGATTCATTTTATTGAAAACTTCAACCCATCCTGTCTCATACAAAATTGCTCATAAACTGATTTTGAGCATCTTCGCAAGAGAATGGTACCAATTTTTCTGTGAAAGATTACATTCAGGAAGTCTACACAGAAGGTTTAAAGATGGTTTTATCTTTCAACAGACAGCTGATGCTGAGTGGTTATGAAAATTTTCTATTCCTTATGTGGACCAGAGGCAGGTCCCCGTTTCTCAATTTACCACTCTAATTGTACTTTCTCACCCAGCATGTGTAGATACAAGAGGAAAAGGACATAGATTCACATATATTAAATTATGGCTATCCTTTATTATATTTATATCTCTAAATGCTTTCATTTTAGAAACAAAAGATTCAGGCCTTTTAAATAATATCTGAAAACAAACCAAAGATTACAAAACTCTTAAGCCAAAAACATACCTGAAATTGATAATTTATATGTTTTTATGATTTCTCTATTACATTTTTTCTGAAACTTTTGATCAAAATTTATTATCTCTCTTGTTCCATGAGATTTATACAAACAGTAATCTCAGTAGCTGTGCAATTTATTTAGTATCTCAGTGAAAATAATTACTAACTTCAAAGCCTCCAGAAAGCATTAGTTTTCACCTACCCCTAATTGTACCTTTAAGTCCTCAGTCCATAATTTCTTCATCTGTAGGAAAATATAATTTAATCCTATTTTCAAGCTTATCTACTAAAGCAAATATGTTGGTAAAATAAACACCTTTTTCCTAAATCTAAAATTATCTGAAAGTTGAAGTTACAGAATACAAAATGATCACTTCTATTATAAATTGCTTTTAATAAAATTACTAAGAAATTATTCTCACAAAAATATAAGAATTAAACTGGTTATAGTAATCTTTTATAGAAGGTAGACTTAGTGTTCACTATGGAGGTACAGGTTTGAACTCAGCAGCAGGCTGTCCAAAGGGAAGTTCTTAGAAGTCTTCTCATCAGCCGATTTTCTCTCTGGTCTTCCCCCTCCAGTCATTTAACCTTCAAGTCGTCAAATATATGGCTTAGATCTCGATGTCTGCCCAAATCCTGCTGTGCTTGTTGATGCTTCTTGGGGCTGGCTGGATCTAGGGTGTGTGATACTGAGATAACCACTTGTGGTATTAAGCTGGACCACTGATTGTCTTAGTACGGTTCTGGGTGTGGATAACGGGAAGGCCCACCCTGAGAGCAGCCGGCACCATCCAGTAGCCGGGCTAGGTACGAGGGAGAGGGCGGCTAGCCTCACTGCTACTCCTGCTGCTGCATCTTCATTGCTTGCTGCTTTGCCTCCCCGTCCGCCACAACATGAATGGTTGCTTCTCCTCTTTGATGACCTTTGCCTGCCACTGGGGAGCCAGCAGACCCTGGACTGGGACCTCTACAAACCCTGAGTGGAGGAGACTTGGTATGACAGTGCATGCTTGTAATGCCAGCACTTGGGAGGCAGAAGCAGGAGGATCCCTGGAAGTTTGGGGCCAGCCCAGAATACAGCATCAACTCAAGGCTAGCCTGAACTGCATAATGAAACCCTATCTCAGAGGAAAAAAAAATAACAATGACAACTGAAAGAAATCTTTCTTTCTTTAACTTGTGTGTGTTGGATATTGCACTTCGGTGATAAGAAAGACTCCAATGATAACAATTATTTATATGAGAAAAACTGATAAAATAGTCTCAAGGTAAATCCTAATGTATCTGAAGAAAGAATTCGAAAACTATACTCTCATAGCTCAGTAGTTCACTAGCTCTTCATTATTGACAAATAATAAAGGCGGGTAAGAATATAGGAAAAGCTGTCATCTAACAATCCAAGTAAAAATCCCATGGAGTTGTACATGTACATGCAAAATATGTATGTATGCATGTGTGTATATATTCTCTAGGTTAATTAAAGATTTTAGATTCTATTCAAAAATATTACACATTTTAAAAACTTATTAAGTACTGTACTACAAGGACAATTTTTAGTACAAGATGTAAAGATCACCATTTCACTTAACAAGATGTAAAACAGAGCTCCACAATAAAAATATAAATTAAATTTCAAGTGCTTAATATCTACACGTGAAAATGCAAGCTATGAATTATGAGGAAATATTTGAAAACATATATATAATATAGGATTTCTACCCAGAATTTGCCAAAATCTTAAAACTCAATAAGAAAAAAATAAGTAACCCAATCAAGAAGCGGCCCGGTCAAAACATAAATCCAAAGTTTACCAAAGAAAGTATCTAAATGACTAAAGGCTATCGGGAAAGATGTTCAATATCAGTAGCCATTACAGAAATGTAAACAGGG
>NW_004524580.1:6353202-6369685 GCF_000260255.1 Octodon degus
CCCAAAATGTTCCTCAATGGATAGGTAGATAAACAGATTATAATACGATCATAAAAAGAAATGAATTGTTGACAGTATCAAGAATGAGTATTAAAAGTACTGTGAGCTAGTAAAATAAAACCCAAGATGACAAAGAAAAATCTGTATAATTCCACTTATATTAAATTTTTGAATAAACAAATTTAATAACAATTGGCAGGGTTGCAACATAGGTATGGAAGGGATTCAGTACAAGAGGGTATGGGATGACTTCTCTGGGGTGGTGGGAATATCTTATAACTGATTGCAGTGTTGTGTGAGTACAACATAAATTTTGAAATAAAATTTATCTCAGAACAAAATGTATAATTCTCTTAGAATTGGTGAATTTTGCTGCATGTAAGATATACCCTAATTATCCTATTGTAAATTTCTAGAAATTTATGATTGTAAAGCAGAACTTACAAAATCTTATAAAATGAAGCAAACCATTGATTTGGAGAACTCAATAGCCACAAATACAGTATTAAGAAGCATCATAATGAATGAGTTCAACATTCATCTAAAGGAAATTTAACAATAGCTGTGGAATAAACCCGAAAAATATAATGAATCAGATTTTAAAACTTATAAAACAAGAATAATGAAGAAAGTAGCAAGATATCTAAAAAGTAAAACAGGCAAACCTGGCAAGATGAATCAGGTTTTCAGGGGTGAGTTTACTGATGTTCATGACTTTGGTATATTTCTTATGTCTAACATGTTTTTATAATTAGACAAACTAATTAAACAAAAACTTGCTAAGCCCTGACAATAGTATGTGTAATAAACCATTGTTTATTATGAATGTAGATCTGTACATCTGAAGAAAAAGTTTCTAAAATCTCACTACTTTTTTTTTTTTTTTTTTTTTGGTGGTGTGCTCCTCAATATCAGGATGCCATGATTGAATACCTTTTTCTGGTGGAACCGGGGATTGAACTCAGGCCCTTGTGCTTGCCAAGGAAGTGTTTATTCTACAGAGCCATCTCCCTGGCCCCTACTTATTCTTAAACTAAAATGACATTAACAATACTGGAATATTACTTTATATGTGTGTGTTTTACAATGACATTAAATATTTGAATTCGTTATTTAAACTTTCCAACTTTTCAAATTTTCTTTAGGAAATTATTGCAATTAGTAATTGTATTATATGTTAACCTTATTTCTTTATAGTTTTTGAAATAAAAGGAAAAAAATATCAGGTTGTGTGTTTGTATCTGAGCACCATGGAATATTTATGACCAGAGAAATGTACATATAGACGAGTGAGTGCACACATTGACGTGTTCATATCTTAGTAAAATATATCCCATACTAACATTATATGTAGTAGGTTGTATGCAATACTCATATATGTCCTTATTGCTCATGACATTAGTAGAATCAAATTTTTTAACTTGAGATATGAGCATTTATTTTCACCACTGTAGGAAAAGGTAGCAATTAGGGAATTGGTACAGTTTAGAAAAATAACACAATAATGTATATATGTTTCAGTAGAACCTTCTCCCAACTTCCACAACTACAAAATTTTTTCTCACTTTTTTCTATGAACGTTTCCTGTTTCATCTCTCTTCACTTTACAAAAGTACTGTATTCATGTTTTACTGGACTAATCCGTTTAAGAATAAACATTATGATTCAAGAAGTCAGTGATCATTAAAAAGAGGTCAAAAACAGAGTTGCTGAAGCAAATCCACTAACAAATCTTAAAAGAGTTAATATCAAGAGTAGTTTATTTCTTGGTCACTTATCAGATCAAGAGGTTGGTCTTGATGTTCCGTAATCTTCTCTTTAAATAATAATTATGAGCCCAAGATTTATATACCCATACTCACACTGTGTTGTAGTTTCTCATTACCAGGCAGGGCCGGTGGCACACAGCTACAATCTCAGCATCCCCATGAATTCTAGGCCAGCCTGGACTTCATAGTGAGTCCAAGCCAGCCTGAACTACATAGCAAGACCCTGTCTGAAAAAAAAAAATCTCAGTACTGAATCACATCAGCCACAGAGGAAAACACTGTCTCACTCATATTGGGTTAAGGTTATGGCACTGGGCAGACCCACTTGACTCTATTGGCTAAACCTCAGCATATGTATTTACACATCGCGGCAAAGAAAGTTAGGGATCATAGTCAAGTTTTGCCCATCAGAGGAAAACAAGATTTCAATAAATGGTTAGCAGTTTCAGGTGCAACAATTAATCAATTCTGTGGTTTGTTTTAACATCTCAGTGGTGTGAAGTGAAAATTTGAGTTCCTCTAGTGGAAAACATGTAACATGTTTTTATAAGAAGACAAACTAAGAAAACATTATACCTATGCTCTGAGTGCCAGTCTCTTATTTTAACAACTAAGTAAACAAGTGACCTGTTCAACCTCTGGGAAATTTCATTTGGAATTCTGTAACTTAAGATCAGTTAAAGTGCTATAATTTTATTTCTGACGGTTTTGAGGACTTGAGCAGGATTTCAATGAATAAAATGTCAGAAAATTGAAAAAAGATGAAGACTACTTTCTGAAATGAATACTAAGATTCATATGCAAAATTTTTTTACATATCAGAAATCATCTGTTCATTTTGTAGAAATTAAAGTAAAAGTCAGTGGGAACTATATTGCATACCAATTATTTTAGTTACAATTGTTTGAAATGATTTAATTTTAATTGAAACATGGTTGTACATATTTACAGGGTATATTGTGATATTTTGACAGATTTATACAATACATAATAATCAAATCAGGATAATTAACATTTGCAACTCTTTAAACATGTAGTTTTTCTCTGCATTTTGAATTTCTCTCTTCTAATTCTTTATAAAAGATATAATTATTTGTTGCAACCTCCCATCACTCCACTGTTCTGTGGGGCACTAGAACTTATTCTTCCTAACTCTGTTTTGGTACCCATTATCCAACCTTTTCCTAACCCCTTTGGTTCTATTTTCCATATTTTACTCTTTATTTCTATGAAATTAACTTTTTTGCTGTCAAATACATATGAGGAAACATGTTACCTGTCCCATACCTTTTTATTTATTGCAACATCCTCCAGTTCCATCTAAGTATTTAAATTTTTGTGTTTGTTTGTTTTTGTACTTAGAACAACGTCTACAAGGTCTCACTATGTAGATCAGACTCATAGTGATTCTCCTGTTTTCAGCTTTCCCAGTTCTGGGATTACAGGCATGTGCCACCACATCCAAACTCGGTCACCAGCTCAGCGTGCCCTGGGGGTGGGGCTGGTGTGGCATTTGATGCCAGGATTGAACCACAATCCCCAAGCTTGCCTAAGCTTGCCTAAGCAGGTGCTGAGCTATCTCGCCTGCCCAAGAAACAGTATTTATCTGCTTGATATTACAAGCCTCAGTTCTAACCTAGATGTGTCCCATCTAAAAGTCCAACTGTCCGTCTACCTCTGGCCTCCCAGTCTAGTGCATACCGCAGGCAGTGCAACTGAAAGCCTGACGTTAACCTCCTGACATTTTATTGTTTCCCCTGTGGACAGCAGCATGGAGAATATGTATTTACATTTATTTTCTGTTTATCATGTCATGCTTATAGAAATATTCACAATTTCTACACACTTGATCCACTGCCCTCATATGAAGATACCACTAATTGGACAAAGAAAATTCTGTTATGAAAAAAAGTATAACTCAGTACTATGATTTAGTTACTTGATTGACACAAACCAGCTGGTGTTATAGAACAATGAAATTGTTACTAAAAATTAATTATCTTAGCACTAGGGAGTCAAATCATCGTAAGATTTGGGTGTTATCCTATTTCTTTGCTTTTTTTAAATGTATTTAGTACAGGGTCTACTGGATCTCACTACACAGGTCACACTCCTAATGGTCCTTCCTGTTTTTCAGCTTTCCAAGTTCTGGGATTACAAGCTTGCATCACCACACCCAGTTGCAGTCACCACCATCCCCAGTCTCAATCACCTTCTCAGCAAGCCCTGGGGGTAGGGCCAGCATGGCAGGCCCAAACTCCAGCCTCTGCATCTACCTAAGCAGGTGCTTTTATCTGCTGAGCTATCTGGCCAGCCCTGGTGTCATCCTATTTCTAAAGGATTAGTGAATTATCTGTATGTAGATTGTCTTTCACTCATAGCTAGAACTGTGACATGGTGCTTGCCCTTACAAAATCTACCTTCAATCTACTTGATTTTTCTTACTGTAATTTAGTATCTACCAATAGAAAATTAATATTGCCATGTGGTCCTCAGTGACTCTCCATATGCCACTGAGTGAGGCGTTTCAAATAGCAGGTTATTGGAAGGTTGTCTTGGATGATGGATTTGTTCTAAGAAAACTGAGTTATGGGGGCACTGGTCCTGCATGGCAAGTGCAAGGTCCTGAGTTTGAGCCTCGATACAAAAAAAGAAAAAAGAAACCTGAGTTACAATCCCATCACTCCACAAGAATTCTCCATTCCCTTCTCTGTAATCTTTACTTAATACTTACTACATTCTGACCTTGTACTGAATGTATCTATTAGTGTTTCCTTGTTTATTATACATGCTTAAGGTGCATGGTTACAGGGTATGGGATTCATCTCCTTGTTGTTCCAGTGTATCTCAGTGTATACAAGGTCCTTGGTCATCTATGTTTTTAATGATTATATATGGAGTTGAAGAGAAGTATATGTGAGATGAGAGCCTCCTCTGATGTCACCTATTAATTAAAAAGGTAATGGGAGCCACCAAGATAGAGCAGCGGACAAAGTGTCTGCTTTGGCAAGAGCAGGAACCAGGGTTTGATCCCAGGCACCACAAGCTGTGCCTGCCCCACCTCCGGGGCACGCTAAGCTGGCGACCTAGTCAGGGCATGGTGGTGCACGCCTGTAATCCCAGTTCTGAGGAGGCTGAAAACAAGAGGATCACTACGAGTCTGAGCTGTGCAGTGAGACCCTGTAGTAAATACATAAAAAATTAATTAATTAAAAAATTTAAAAGGTGACTGAAGCATGCTGCAAACCAGTGCAGGTTGGGTCACCATAGACACAGGTCACACAAGGGTACCCCTGCTCATCATTCTAAGAAACATACACAGAAAGATATATGCAAAGTTCAGATTAGAGGTAAAGGTAACAATAATTCATTTGTAGAATCAAAAATTCAGGAGCAGGGGAGATGACTCAGTGGAATAAGCACTTCCCTGGCAATCACAAGGGTCTGAGTTCAATCCCTGGTTCCACCAAAAAAAAAAAAAAGAATTAAAAAAATCATAGATATCATGTGTGACACCATGACAAAAGGGACCTTAGCTTCGGGAGGAAAGGACCAGTGTCTCAGCACTTCTTTTTCTTCTACCTTTCTTCCACCAACACTAACAGATCATTTGTAGATACTAAGGAAATAAAAGGTACACTCTAGAAGGCTTGATTCCACAAAAGACTAGAAGAGCTTAAGAAATTTTGAATTTTTGCCATCTGGATGGAATTAAATGGATTCCATAGATAGGGAGTCAATTATTTTAGAATTTTTTTTTTTAGAAAATTATGTAGAGGTAGAAGAATGTAGTTTGAAATTCAGACAGCCAGTAGGGTAATTATATAAATGATGAATGATCTGAGGAGTAATCCACACTGAGGCTCCTTTCAATAATGAAAGAAGAAGGCGCACACACAGTATTTCCTCCATTTATGCACTGTGAGACATGAGAGCGGCTGGACCTATTGGCACCCAAAGGTGTGAACAAGGGTGGAAGTTCAGTCCCAGGAGCTATCACCAAAGCGAATAGCATAGATGCAGTAAGATGTTGGTGCTCACTGAAGTTAGCTACAACTATATCCGGAAACAGAAATGTCCTTGTGTGTTTTTGTAAATTTTATCTGAGAGTACATATACTTTCATCTATATGCCAGGCACAAGTATTAACTTACTTAGAAAATCTAGTAGTATGATGCATTTGAGAAATACTTTAAACTTGTAGTAGGATTGTATTCCATGTCATCCTTTTAGTTTACTAGAACCAAATGATCAGATTTGGCTAGGGAGCTACCTCAGTAGAATAAGCACCTGCTTAGCAAGCACAGGGTCCTGAGTTCAATCCCCAGTACCACAAAAAAAAAAAAAAAAAAAAGATTTTGGGCCAGGGAGACAGCTCAGTAGAATAAGTGCCTGCCTGGCAAAATGATCAGACTTGGCCAGGAAGTTGTGTGCAAAAGATCTACAGTTGTGTTACCTTTAGACCTTCTAAATAGTACATCAACTTGGTACCCTCCTGATCAGTCTTCACATTTAGATTTTTGAGTTTTTTGTTGTTGTTGTTTTTATGTATTTGATACAGGGTCTCACTACACAGCTTGGACTCGTAGTCATCCTCCTGTTTTCAGCCTCCCCCACACTGGGATTACAGGCATGTGCCACCATGCCCAGCCTCAATCACAAGCTCAGTGTGCCCATGGCCAGGGCTGGCAAACAGGTGGTGCCAGGGATCAAACCTGGTCCCTGTGCTTGCCTAAGCAGATGCTTAGTCCACTGAGCTATCTTGCTAACCCTTCACATTTAGTAACCCTGGCCACTGACGATGTTTCAGAGAATTGTTACTTCTTCAACCTAGATAGAACAGCTTAAATGACAGCAACACAGAGCTGCCATCCAACCAAGCAGGACTAAACATGTACCATGAGCATGCTGGCAAGATTTTGGCAGCTGTTTGTTTGTTTGTTTGTTTGTTTGTTTGCGGAACCGGGGATTGAACTCAGGCTCTTGCACTTGCCAGGCAAACATTTATTCTACTGAGCCATCTCCCCGGCCCCCAGTTGTTTGGTCTTTACCAGACCACAATGTTCCCTAACCTATGAAATCTAACATAAACCTCTATTAGGTTGCCATTGCTACCAACCCATTTTAATAGTAAGGAAATTGAAGCCTAGAGAAATTAACGAATATACAGAAGGTCACATAGTGCTAAGTAGCACAGTCACATTTTGGGCTCAGATAGACAGTGGGCAGAATCCATTTTATTCACTGAGAAGTGATGCTGTTTCTCTACACTGTCAATGCTAAAGAGTGAACCCTGTGTGTCACAGTGTGTCCTAGATGCTCCCCAAAAGCCTATGCGGTCATGGAGTGGGCTTCTCGAGCTCTGATTAAGTCATAGCCCAATGTTGGGATTATGGAGATAAGCACTCAACAAAAGCGGGTAGCCTGTACACAAAGTAAGGGAGGGAAGGAGGCTTGCTCTCTGCCACTGCTTCTCCCTCTTGTTCTTGCTCTTGTTGTCTCCTGTCTCCACCAACTGCTGCTCTCTGCCCTATACCAGCCTGCCTTGATGTTGGCCAAGTTTGAACAGAAACTGTGTGCTAAAAATGCCTTCCTTTCATTCTGGGCATCAGGTATTTTACCTCAGAAAGAGAGAAGTAACCAAGCCAGAATTTGGTGTGAGGAGTGGGTCATTGTTGTGTTGCTGCCTGGTCATGTGGCTTAAAAGCCTGAATAATTAAGTTGGAAATTCTGTAAGAGGCTGGCCACAAAGGCAGCCCTTTTATGCTCTAAACTATATTGGAGACCCTTGTTGGAACCTGGAAAGTCAGAGTTCTGGTGGAAATGCTTCTGATTAAGATGAAGTCTGGAGGCTTCTATTGAGAAGGATTACATTGGCTGCTGGGTCCCAGGTAGTATATTGTGCTTTGCAGAAATTTGACCTGCATTTCCTTGTGCTTAGAGATATTGCCTGGGTGGAAAAATAAAAGATTCTATGCAGTCTACTGTTGGGAAGGTGGCATGGTTACTGTTGAGAGCTTTTGACCAGGTGTATGTTTGAAATTAAGACTGAAGAGCCAGGAAGGTGATAAGAAACAATTGGCCAGAGGGGAAGCTCTAAAAGAGCTTCGGGTTGTAAGGACGAAATAGAGAACACAGCTGTGAAGAACATGACAATAGAAAAATAAAATGAAGGGACAGGGAGATGGCTCAGTAGAATAAGCGCTTGCCTGGTAAGCACAAGGGCCTGAGTTCAATCCCTGGTTCCGCAAAAGAAGAAAGAAAAAAAAAGAAAAAAAAAGAAAGAAAAATAAACTGAAGCCTTTTCACCTGAAGGTAAGAGTGTATTTGAATTGTAGAACCCTGGTGTGCTGTTCTGGCCCTGGCCCCCGTGCGCCCTGAAATGAGGTGGCACAGTGTCTGTAATCCCAGCACTTGGGAGTCTGAAAACAGGAGGACCACTATGAGTCCAATCTATGTAGTGAAACCCTGCAGACCCTTTAACAAATACATCAAAAAATAAGATGAATAAAATTTAAACAATAAATTGTAGGAGATTCCTGTTTTTCAGTCTTGCTATGCTTTGTAAAATTTAATGGGAAACAAGGACTACAATTGTAATAATTCTCTTATTTTATTTTTTTAATGGTTTTTTGGCAGAACTGGGGATTGAACTCAGGACCTTGTGCTTGCCAGGCAAACGCTTATTCTAGTGAGCCATCTTCCCAGCCCCTAATATATTTTTAAATGTTGTTTTTAGATATATGTTTGTAATCAGGTTAATAAGTCAAATGATCATGGTTCAGCCTTGAATTTTAGTCCCCCTTTTGAATATTGTGCTTTTCATACAGGGACGAGTGCAGTAAGAATTGTATATATGTGATTGTTAAGTTAATGTAAATCTGAATAGACCATGACATACTAGCTTTTCACAAATTTGCCACTAGAGACTATGGATTAAGGAAATTATATGGTTATCAAGTTGGCCAGGGGTGGCTTGTGGTGGACTGACAACTGGTAGTCAACTGGTAACACCCCACTGAACTGAAGAAGTGTGGTCCTGGGTGTGGGAGGCCCACCTGAGGGTTGTTGCTGGCAGCATAAGAGGAAGAACTGGAGAGGAAGTAGTTTAGAGGCTGCTGGAAGCTGTTAGACAGGCTACAGGGAGCTGTTGCTTTCCTGGAGAAGCTGGTCATGCTGAATTTCCTGATGAACTTGGATGTTCTCATGGATGAAGGAGCTCAGTACCTTGTTGTCACTGAAACTGTTTATGGTTCACTCTGGGGGAGCTCTAGTCCTCTCTTTGAGCATCACTCCCTGGCTCTGAAAGGGAAGATGGTGCACAGCTCAGTCTCCTGGAGAAACTTCATGTGTGGGCTTTCCTGATGGGAACTCAGTGTTCCTCGTCACTGGAAGAGCTTGGGACCTCACTGTTGCTGAGGATGGCTGTGGTACCTTTCAAAGGAGCTCTGGTTCTACTCTGAGCACTGCATTCTGGATCCAGTGCAGATCCCTCTGCCTACTGGCACAGACTCTTCATCTCACTGTCAGAGACTTTCTAGCTTCCATCACTGGCCTTTGGGCCTTCCTAGCACACATCCGTGAAGCAGGCCTGCATGAGACATGGTCACAGGCTCCGGATCTCCAGCTGGACTCGTGGGTAGCATTGTTATGGGCTCTTGGCCTTTAGCTGAACCCGTGTAGGACATTACCATGGAATCCAGGTCCTCTGCTGGAGCCTTGGGCCTTCAGTGCACAGACAGATTTCCTGCACTCTTTGTGTATGATTCTTTGTGTGATTATTATAAAATAATCTTATAATTGAGATTATATTGTATTGTATTGTTCCCCTTGCAAAACACTGTGCCTCCTCATTTTCATATGCCTAGACTTGCCCAGCTACTGTACAAATAGCTAATGGAAAACTCACATCCAAGAAATTTGAAAGTAGCATGTTTACGTATATATTTTTTTTAAATTTTAAAAGCGACTGAGATTCACTCAGCAAACTTAAGGATAATGACATCATTTAGTTATATTAAACTAAGTCAAATATTCCTCTATTATATTTCAAATTTTATGAATAAAAATAGAATAAAGGCATTAACAGCATATATGTAAGATGTCTTCAAATTCCTGATCCTTTGTCTGTGAATGTCAGAGAATTTTAAGCATTAAAAAAGCACTATATAGTGCTACTGTGTTTTTGTAAGGATGCTAATCTCAAATAAATTCCAACTCAAATACAATACTCTAATTTTTAGAAATTGGCTTCTATAATGCTATGATAAGAGAGATACATTCTGAAAGTCCCACAGAGCTATTCTCCTTTTCATTATTGATTTTTTAAATGTTTTCTGAAATATTAGTCAAACATTTAAAATTCATGTGGAGAGTAAAAAAAGCTTTGAGAAATCATTTTATATGCTTGAATATATATCTATATCTATATCTATATACACATATATATAGATATAGATACATACATACATACAATTAATAGGTACATGTTAAACCCTGCTTAGAGTTTATAGGAATAAATATTATTACATAAAAAAACTATAATTTCTTTTAGAGTTACAGCGATAATAGATTAGCAGAACACAGAGAAGAGAATTCTGTATTGGACCATGAAATTCGTGCCTATAAATCATCTTCTTCTATTTCTTTTCCTTTTTTGGAAGAATTATATGGGTTTGTTTCTACATATGCCTGATGATTGTCATTTACTATTACAGTAGGTCAATTAATCCTAATTGTGATGACCACTTCCTATGTACATAGAAAATTTTAAATTTAGGGCCATTGTTGCTAAGTAAGATTTGCTGAAAGATCATTAATTCTTTTCTGTAAAAACACTTTTGCATGTCTACTGTAAGGAAGGATTAATTAACATATGCAAATCATAAGACAGATTTATTGGAGACTTTGCTGCTCACCCTATTGTCTAAATCTACTTAAAAATTAAGTTTGGCTTTTTTTTTCTTCTTTTGGTTCTAGGTGCTTGGCAGCTGCAGTTTACAGTGCAGGTGTGGCCAAGTCCAAGAACCACACCATGCACAACCAGTCCCAAAAATGGCACAGAAATGGCATCAAGAAACCTTGATCACAAAGATATGAATCTCTGAAGGGGGTAGATCCCAAGTTCCTTCAGAACATGTGTTTTTCCAAGAAGCACAACAAGAAGGGCTTCAAGAAGATGCAGGCAAACAATGCCAAGGCCGTGAGTACACGTGCCGAGGCTATCAAGGCCCTTGTCAAGCCCAAAGAAGTCAAGCCCAAGATCATTCCAAAGGGAGTAAGCCACAGGCTCGCTCGACTTGCCTGTATTGCCCACCCCAAGCTTGGGAGACACATCCATGCCCGCATTGCCAAGGGCGGCAGGCCTTGCCAGCCAAGGCCCAGGCTCCAGCTTCTGCTCCAGTCCAGGCTCCCATGACGGCTCCACAGTAAAAGCCTCTTATGTGCTGATGTAAAAACAGGACTGGTGTGAGCCCTGGGGTGCCATCTGGGGGTGGGGGCTGATGTACTCCTGTGCTCTTTGTACAAATAAACCTGATGCAGGATTAAAAAAAAATATTAAGTTTGTACCTAAAGACTAGTAAGATTGCTAAGCAAGGACCTTTTTATAGTATGTATGGTTAGGAATCAATTTCAAACATTCTTTGAATACATTTCTTCTGCTAAGTTTGCCAAGTTGTTATAATCACTTTCCCTGTGATGGACTAGGATGAGCTAAACTTCCCTGATGAAGTAAACTCTAGGCTAGGAACTGCCTGACATCTTGGATTGCTTCAACGTGAGACCTAAAAGCTTAGGTGTTCAGGACTGCTCTGATGGTAATGATGTCAACTCCCAGGCACTGGGTTGAAAGCTTGGCTTGCTCTGAATATTACTTTTGGCAGAAAAGATACTGAGCATAGCTGATGTAGAAATCAGTCTCCCCAAATTTAGAGATTCCTCCATCCCATCTACACACCAAAATGAGCTAAAAGTGTCTATTTAGAACCCAGGGACAAATACCTGAAATGTAGGAGTTAAAATGATTTTTATATTTGTGTACTCCAATAAGTAAACATAAGAGCCAGCTTTGTATTGCTTGTTTTGGCAGTTTTATTGTTCTCATTAATCTCACCCTGTGTTGAAAGGCTTGCTAGGAGACCATTACAGGGACAAGTACATAACAGTGAAAATCATGTGTTAATTCGGAACTGAGGTTATCGTCAAAGTCAGTCAATTGTACAATTTCTTCATCTCCTGAAAAAGAAAAGAATATGATTTATAATAACGTTATCTATTTATCTGATAGAACAGGAAGATCTGAACATAAGTTTCAATATCACAGTTAGATGGTTTCTTGCAGAGAGCTCAGTAATCCATGATAATTTGATACAAACTGACATTTGGCTGAAACAGAGCCAAAGAAACAAAGCAAATATTCACTGAAAAACAAGGAAATAATCTCCAAGGACATTGGAATACATGCAAAATGGAAAGGGTTTGTTGCTGAGAATAATTTTTTTTACATACTTTCCTTTCTCTGGACTTTGAGTGAACCCACACATCATAGTCTCTCCTTTATTCCTTTTATTTTGACCTGTACACTTATTTACGTTTCTTGAAAACTCCCAAGTGACTACAGACATTTTTTTTAGTGGGTGATTTTTCAATGAAATGTCATTTTGGCTTTGTAAGCATCCTTAGTGGCATGAACCAAATGACTCATTTCATTTGTGACCAGAGCCAAATTCAAATTTAATTTTCCAGAGGAGACAAGTTAATGTATAACCTATTGTGCCACCTGGCATCCTCAATTAAATTTCCCGAACTGTTCTCCCTGAGAATGGAATAGGTATATTGCTTTGTAAAGGCATTTCCTAGTATCAGCTGTGACTTCAATCACTTTTATAGTCATATAATTAACCCATTTGTTATAATTAATAAATAATAGTGGAATCCTAATTTTGAAAATGACAATTGGTTTATTTGGTTCTCTGGAAATTCGGTGCTCTGTTCTCTAGACATTACAGAAATATTAAAATGTCTTACTTGAAATTCCATTATAAGTCATAATATACCTGGATGGTGTCTTCATGGAGACTGTCCCAGGTAAAATATTAATTTTAAGGATATTAAAACCCAAAGATTGCAAAATCCATATTATTTCTACCATATAATGGTGTTTTGTTAAATTTGTTTGAAACTCTGTACAAATTGAGTTAATTATATAGAAAAGAGTTTTAGACGACACCAAAATGACATCTAGACACAAAGACCTAGTAATATTATATGCATAGGATTTTAAAACTTGAGAAGAGCCTTCTATATGGTATTATAATCTATGGTGCTGTTTTATGGGCAGAGTTGACCGGCATATCATCAGAACACAATGATTTTTTTCCAACATAATATATAGCTTATAGCTTACCAAATTATGGTCTAGTAGAAAATGGCTAATATTGTCAAAATATTCAATTTTTCTATATAAGTTTGACTAAAAACAAATAGTTCATGTCAAATAGTTAATAGTCTACTTAAAACTGATCATAAAAAATAAAAAATCTGATTATATTAAAAGTTTATGAAGTATGAAGTTATGGATAAAATATCTTCTTCATTCTTATTTCATAAGCAGCTATTCCTATCCTTTTTTCAAATTTTAAAGAGGACAGCCAAAAAGAGAAACAAATATCAAAAACAAAGACAGGAACAAAGAAATATAAAACAATAGAAATGGTACAGAATTTCAAAGCAAGAATAGAAGATTGACAATTGTGACATTATGTATTGTTATCATCAAATTTGTTGCTCAAATATAGGTATATAAGACTGATCAAACAACTGAACATTAACTCTTCTTTTCAATAAGCCTTAATATTTTCCCTGTCTTTTTCACTTTTTATTTTATAATTTACTTCAAAAAAAGTGGAATAATAATAGATAAGACAACAATGGATTGTTTTCCTAGTGTAAGAACGTAAAAGAACTAATAAAATCTGAAAGGTAAAATAGAGATAGTAAAACAGAAAAAAACTGAACATAAGGAATAAACAATGGAGATGAGGGGAAGGAGAAAAGATAGGAAAAAAGGAAGGGGGAACTCATGTAAATCTATGTACAGGATAGAGGAGATGATTGTCCTAATAATTTCTGTCAGTCTTTTGAGAGTAGAATGCATATGTAAAATTTTTACATACATGCTCATATCTGTAATCTGAGAAACTACATTGAAGACAGCAATGTCTAATATTACAATAATGGTTGAATATGTTTTATCTTGTTTTAGATGCATACCATCTCCCTTCCTTTTTAATTGGAAGTTAACATTATGACCTTGAAAGAGAAAAGTGTTTGAATTCAGGTATGCCGGTTCTTAACTAGATGACCTTGACAAGTGCAGTGACCTCTTATCTACATGGAAGAAAAATCAATAAATGTAAAAATCTCAAATAACTTCAGGCTATATCCTAATGTCATTGTCCAGCATACATTTAAAAGGAAAATGACAAGAGCACAATATCCTATGTGCTATCACAAATAAGTATATTCAGCTCACTGGGAGGTTCAAACTATGGCTCAGATGGTGACATAGTTGCCTTGTAGCTTGCAAATCATATATCTGAAAATAAACTTTAGCTTTTTATTTATTAACAAAATCATCACCTGTTTATAAAAAAATGTACAATCAACATCTATGATAATGAGTCCAAGAGGCTAATCTCTTTGGGCTCACACTGCGGCAATGCCATGCCGATGTGATTTTACACTTATGAAATAATGCAGAATCTCCTGTGGAGTCCCAGGGGGCAGAACCCGGTTACGTTCAGCAGTATGTAGCCCACAAAGGGCTCCTGACAGTCAGGCTGCATAATGGAGTTTGCCTTAGTCTGAAAGTTTACATAATCACAGTCAGCCTTCCTGCAAAGTTCCCACGTTCAGTGCTACAACTATTTGATCATAATGCAACAGGACAAATGTCAGGGAAAATATTCCTATAAAGTGAAACAAATCTTGTGCTTTAACCCAGAAATGACTATAAACATTACTTTCATAAAAGTTTCACTCATAGGCAATATTTTTAGCTCCTGCAAGAACACTGAATGACAATTAGGGAGCGGTGTTTTTAATTAAGGACAAGATTAAACCTTACTTATATGACTCATATAGTACAAGCTGATCGTTTTCCTTTCTGTGCTGCAATAAAGATGTAACACTGGCCACAAAGCATTTGAACTTATCAAAATATTCTTTGACTAAAAGAGAAAACTGAAATGGATTTCGGGTACAACTACTTGAGAAAAATTCACACAGCAGACATGTATCTAGACAGATGAAGATACAGATATATGTATATATCTTTCTACCTACAGTATGTGTCTATAGTCAGGAAGTTCTACAAAATAAGATTAATTCTAAAATATTATACAAAAAAATTAATTATAAGGGGCCAGGGAGATGGCTCAGTAGGTTAAGTGCTTCCCTGGAAAGCAAAAGTTCCCGAGTTCAATCCCTGGTTCCGCAAAAAACTAAATAAATAAATAAATAAAATATTACACAGTTTAGATTTTTATGCTATTTATTGAATCATATATTTATTTAAATACTGTCTTCTGTATAAAGTGTCACTTTTTTTTCAAATATGAACGGCTTTGTTAGGAAAGAATGACCAACTTGATTAAAGCCAATGCACAGAGTTTTCTAGATGAAGCCCTTGAAGAAGCCTGAGTAAGAGTAACCTTCCTTGTTCAGATGACGAGTACACTGAGTAGCACATGAAAGTTCAGAATATGAAGAGCCACATGTCTCCCATTTGGTGGTAAAGATTAAGAGGATGATGTAACTGGAAAATCAAAACTGTTTTCCAACTGGACCTTTAGAAATAGACCAGCTCATTGGCTGGGAAGCCCTGCCTTAGGCCAACAGCTCTCCTAGAAGAGCTGCCCCCAAGTAAGAAAAAGCAAATATGATACCCCTGAGCATGCGCAGAGGTAAGGAAACAAGGATAGCTGTATGTCCCGCAGCACTCCAGATGAGTATCCTTGGGCAATAATGAGACAAAGTAATTAATACTGGGAACAAACATCAATACATTATGGGAGAAAAAGAAACAAAAAATCTTTACTAAATTTTTGTTTAAGTAAAGAGTTAAGTCTCCTTGGAGCTGGGGATGTATTCAGTGACACAGCACCTGCCTGGCAAACACAAAGCTCTGGGTTCGATTCCCACACCAAAAAAGAAAAAGAAGATTTAAATCTCCTCATACATTTTAGCAGTGAAGTCTGTTTGCAATTAATACACCAATTTGGCATTTATTTGCATCTTAATGATAGCAGCTATGGTCTTGGTTATAATTCTCCAACATTAACTTAGTGGAAGCTATCCAATAGCAATCTACTAGATTTTTTCCCTGTTAAATTAGCGTGATGGACTTTTAATGAACCCTTTAATAAACATTATCATGATCAAGAATATTATGAAATCAAAATCACTCTCGATGACACTTGTGACTTTGCTTAGTATCATTTCTCAAAGTCATTGATTCTAATCCCGTGAGCAATAACTCAATATGCATTATTTTATTTCTGAACTATTACTGAGAATAATGACAAAGTACGTGTAACGTCTTATTTAACAAAAAATTTCAAATAACCAATTTAACCAAATACTATCAAGTTTAAATTATGATTTTCCACCTCTATCATCTTTCCCAATAAACACACAGACACACACACACA